>NC_068937.1:60529642-60622388 GCF_016801865.2 Culex pipiens pallens | reverse complement strand
AGTGGTATTATTTGATCTTGGTTTTCTGTGAAACTTGTATAGAAGATACAATAAAATGTATAATACAGTATTTCAAAATAAGTAATCTTTGCCATTTCACAAAAAAATCAAGCAATTTACATTCCAGCTTGACATACACACACCAACTTTTTTGTTTAGTTAGTATATTGCTTGGGATAACCTGGGTGCTGAAAAGTGGTTCGCAAAACGGTCTCAATTTTGAACTGTCAAACTGGAACCAATTTACTGTTCGCCAAAAATAGAGAGTATTGTTATCGATCATTATTATTATTTATTTATTTTTTTGCAAGAATGATTTTTTTTGGCTTTTGAGGACCTGGAGTTGAAGTTAAGAAATCTTAAGAAAGTTGAAGGCGAGATCGACATTATTAATTATTATGAATGGATGTTGTTTAGGGAGTCGATTTGGTTGTATCCATCTAGAAGCTGTCTTAATTGTTTGATTCCGTTCGAAAACCTACTGGTATAGTGAAAATCTTCTTTGTTTGTTGGATCAGCTTCGCTAGAAATAGCGATTGTTTTTCGCTGGGCCAGGAAGAGCTGCAGGATTCTAAAATCAGCCAGTGAATTTATCTGCGACATCGCAGAATGACACTCTCGCAGCAGTTCTTCGTCACCCGTAAAAAAAGAAAACATCTTCTTACCGATCAAAACTTGAAAGCAAACACAATTTTCCAGCAAAAAAGTCAAAAATTAGAGAAAATAAATCACATACAACTGATTATAAAACAGCTCTTTTACCAGTAAGAAAAAAGTCATGCTTGTGCTTGAACAGCATCCTACTTTGTACATGTAAACAAAGTGGGATCATTCGAAAATCACGTTACGCATTCTCTCTATTCATCACCCAGGGGGATAACAAAGAATTAACATTTTTGATCAAAATTTACTCCAGTAGGTAACAAAACAAAGACTTGTGTCAAATATATTAAAACTAGACCAGCTTTTCCTCTACAAATGTTCTAAATTTGCGATCCTTTTTGTTTAAGGTTTATCATATCAGCGAATCGCTTACAAATCCTCAGAACCCAAAATCAGACGCATCCAAACGCCCACCCATCAGCCACAATCGTTTACAGTTCGTAGCACCGGTTCCATGCACGAAAGCAGCCAGCATTCGGGAAACACTATCATTAGCACGAGCTTGCCGTCACCCCAGATTAACCAGCATCAGCACCAGCAGCAGCAATTTCAAAACCATATCTTACGCCATCAGCACAACCACCAGCAGCAGCAGCAGATTATCACAATGTCCCAGGCTGGTAGCCCTTCGACGTCCGGTGGCGTCCAACCCGATTCTCACGGTAAGAACTGCACTGTTGCTTAGAACTGTACATGAAGTGCTCAACTAAATCGGGGTTGTTTTGATGCCCACGTGTGCTGTGAGGTGGTTGGTTTTGATTTTTCTTTGCACAGTTTTGAACTCTTTCCGTTATCGCATCATCCCACTTGCTTTCTTCTTTATCCTATCTTTTTCACCATCACTCATAATAACTTGTTAAACTCACACATATTGTTGCAGTAGTTTTTAGGCAATAACTCAAAATACTACGACTTGTTGTTCTATTGCAAACCCTAACCCATTTTCAATTTCTTGCTGCGGATTGCTGAAGGAGGTCAGCAGCAACCACAGCATCCGTTACCCCAGCAACAGACCCATGGTATCTTTCAATTGATGAGGTTAGCAGATAAAATAAAGAATTAATGCGCTTACCAACAGATATACGATACTTCAATAACTCCTTAGTGTCATGTCTGTTAGTTTTTGTTAAATTGCTCGCAGTGCATCGTTACTCAATAATATAAACATAGGAAGTGCGCTTAGCTATTCGCTTAATTGATGTTGCTAATTTATGTGTAATAAGTCTGTAATTGGTTCTTTTACTTCCTAGTTTTCTACATAAATTAGAAATTCACGGCTCATTTGAGTTCAGTCCAGATCCTATCAAAATTAAATTTTAAGTAATTTGTGCCAGGGTTTTTTTTATATATTCCCTGAAAAACTAATTTTCTAATTTTGAATGTCTCTTCAATAAAGAAGAATATTAATGACAACATTTATAACAAACTTCTAAAGATAGTGGAAGAGGGGAAACAAAAACATGATACAATTATCTAATAATATTTATGCAATTTTTCCACTGAATTTGAATTAGTATCAAGAATTGGTCCAATTGGTCAAAATATTGAGCTTAGCTCTATTAAAACATTTGTATTTACGTATTCAGAAATATTAATAGCTTGTCAGTTGAGAGAAAATACTCAAAGATTCTATCGTCTTATGAATTTTAAACAGTATTCCTCTTATCGTCGCATTACTTTTAAATCTTTAATATCCACTCGGATCCTTCGACACAGTTTTAAAGAATTGAATTTCCTATAGGAATCTGTTTTCCTCTATATATTCTTAACAATTTTTACATACCAACTTCTACGCTCACTGAGTGAGGATCACACAGGCTGCACGTATTGCACAGTAACTGCCTAATACTGATAAAGACTGTGTGGGCAACGAACCACCACTTTGAGGTTGCTTGTGGACGTTCGGATAGAAAGCCTTATTAGTCTAGTAATCCGATCATAATATTTACCTTTATTGACAGTAGAGGTGGTGTAGGTAGAGGGTGACGATTCTCGAGATTTTCAATTTCCCGGGAATCGAGAGTTGAGTTTTGCCATTTCCCGGGAATTCCTGGGACCCGGGAATTTTTTAACTAGCTAATCCAGATTTTTAAGCGAAGATGGCGTTCGAATGGTGAACGCCCGAAATGTCAAAATCACGCAGTGGTACCAACATTACGAAAAAAAGTGTGCCATGGCATGACAGCCATACTTTTTTTCTAATGTTGCTGCTACTGCGCGATTTTGCCAATTCGGGCGTTCACAGTTCGAACGCCATCTTCGCTTAAAAACCTGGATAGTGTTCCCTCAATCTACAAATACAAAATCGTTTCTCGAGCCTTTTTGGGACTCGAATTGCAGTTTGAAATGTTTACGAATCTTCATTCGCACTGATTGATGTTTCCAAAGTTGCACAAATTTTTTGTTGAACTTGTTTTAGATTTTTTGAAAGTAAAAAAATAACTAATATATAATTATCCATTTATGCAATATGGCATTCTGCAATATGACAAATAACGACTCAAAACAAAAACTTTAAGTTGATTTTTTCCTTCTTAAGGTCAACTGTAAATGTTCACAATTCGCGGACTTAGTGTCCGCTTACAAAAAAATGTCTGATTTTTATTCTTTAAATATAATTTAATATGCAAAACACAAAATGACTCGATAAAGCAAAATTGACTTACTTAGAATTAAAAAAAAAAAAGACTATGAGTTATGCTATGCTCGAGAGGGAATATGGAAATTAAACTTATCTTGAAAAGGCTTTTCCCTCTTAGAAATAAAAAATATTTCATTTATGGTGTGTAACTGCTAATTATGCTTCAATGTTAATTTTGGGTTCCACATTTTTTGGTTACACTCAATTAAAGTTATTGGAATTTTTGAAAAGTCTAAATTCACACTTTTAGAATAAGAAGATTGATTGATTGAGCATTGATCAATTCAATCTTGGAAATCGAACATTGAACATCCAATCTTCTAAATAATTTCGAATTTTTCAAATGTTTTTCTGATTAGTTTAATAATTTTGGTTCGATATTTATAAGTATAAAATTTCCCGGGAGTCTCGACCAAATTTCCCGGGAATCGAGAGGTCAAACAATTGCCGATTTCCCGGGGTTAATACAGTCGACTCTCTAGTTGTCGATCTTCTCGATCTCAACATTGCTCCATCTATTGATAAATTTTTCAGTTCCTTTAAACTGCGTACCTGCTTCGATTCTCTTATAAATACCTCCATATGTTCCCTTGCTTGAAGGATCTCTTCCTCGGCGATCCCTTGGATTCTTTTCGCTTTAAAAATCTCTTCTGATTGTCAATAGTTTCACTTTCTCATTGTTTGCATAGACATTTTTCTTTGCAAAACTAAGCTTTGAATGATGTTCGTTGGACATTGCCGTGATTCTCCCCCATATTTTCTATCAAGTCTTCATTTTTATAATAAATTTTCAAAACGACCTATGATTCATGGGATTCCTGCAGTTAGGACCTTTTTGCGTTTTGTAGTGCCAGGGACCGGCGATGGGGGATAGTCGACTCGATGGGGATAGTGTAATACGCAATTGCACTACAAATTAAAACATGTCTTTATTTGACGAGACTAAAACGTAGAATGAGAATTCACACAAGAACGAGCTGGTCTGCACCCTGGTTGTTGTTGTTGCTCACTGACATCGCGGACATATGTCAGTACCAGCTGTCAGGGTAGAGTCGGAGGTGAAGCAGTCTGGGTGGCTGCAATGTTGCTAGTCAGATCATTTTGAAAATTTAGTCTAGATTTCACATCGTTCTGTTAACAGATGATTCTCTTCTTCGGTGGTTTCTTGAATATTGCTAACGGGATAGTCGACTGTATTATGATTGGATTACTAGACGAATTTGTCGTTTTGTCATTCCGTCTGTACGCCTATTATGTATCTTTTTTCTTATTTCACTAGACTGGAATTAGTATTAGTTGCATGCCTAAAAAGTATTTTTCTATTTCGATTTTAGTTTATTTTATTTTGACAGAATAATTGTGGAGATTTTTCTAAAGTTCCTATAAGCAACATTTTCTTTTTCTTTCTTTTTGGTGTTTTTGAGACCGGAAAACCGGTCAATGGAATTACAAACCCAAAAACATAATTAAAATTTTGTTTTTTTAGATCTTTAAAAATCTCCAGAATTGTATTCCCATTGTAGCATGATTTTGTATGCACTGTAATGTCCTATTTATTACAAAAAAAAATCTAAAAAAATTAAAGGTGAAGCTGATTTTATCAGTTTAGATCAGATTGAAATAGTATTACAACAATAAAAATACAGAAAATCAAACTAATGAAATTCATGTTTTGAAGCGGATTTGAAAAGTATTCACTGACATGTTTAACTCAAATGTTTTGAGTTGCTGCATTTGAACATTTCGCGTTGCAAAAACCGTGAACTCGCTTCAATCATATTAAACAAATCAAGGTGCTTGGTGACTAAACCGAAAAAGGTAAAAGGAACTCTTTCGACCAAATGTGTGTTGTGGCATTAACTGTTTTAAGATAAATATAGTTTTGCTCTCAAATAAATTTAACAAAAAATATTCTATGTCACGTACCACCACAGCCCATTCAAATACAGGTCCAAACGAAAGTGCCCTCCTTTCTCCCACAACATTCACCAGCAGCAACAGTAACGGCGTAACGGCCGAAACCTCCTTCGTGAAGTCCGTCGTCAACGTCGGCGATCTGGTGTGGGGAGCCGTCCGGGGCTTTCCGGCGTGGCCGGGGAAGGTGGTTGAACCGCCCCCGGACGATGAACACCGTCGCCGCCGCCAGATTCCGGTCGATTGCGTGTGGGTCCGCTGGTTCGGAGGCCGCCCGAATGCGGAGGTTGTCGCCGTGAACGGGCTGAAGACGTTGTCCGAGGGACTCGAGGCCCACCACCGGGCTCAGAAGGATGCGAGAAAGTGAGATAAGCTAGATGCTAAGGGTAGTTGATAAGAACGATTAGGGCCAGGACATTACAGTATCATTGTAGTTGTTGTCTATTCTGTTTAGCTGCATTTGTTTGCTATTAGAAATTGAGCATAAACCTATCCAATGTATTTTGTAGCATGCCATTGTGCAATGAGTAGCGAATGGAACTTTATTTGCAAGGACTGATAAATTGTTATCTTCTCCCAGGGGACGAAAGCTGAACTCACAACTGGAGCGAGCGATTCAAGAAGCGATGATGGAGCTGGACCGATCTTCCGAAACCTCATCCCCGTTGCCTGCGCAGGCGGCAGTCAACTCGACGAATTCCGCCGTGATCAAGACGAAAACGATCACAATTAAGGCCTCTCCTACGAGCAGCACCAGCACCATGTCCATACCACACCCCATCAGCAGCAGTCAGCAATTGGTTACTGCCCCGCCCAACAACAACAACAACAGCAACAATAAAACAGTAAAACCTCGAGGGCCTAAATCAAAACTTGTTAAAATAGCTCCGGCGCCGCCGGTCAACGCCGCGGAACCGATGCTAGGCAGTGGTTCGTCAAACAGTAGCAACGTTACTCTGGAATCCAATAGGGTAAAGTTGAAATGAAACGCGGCCGAAGAGGATAGTCTGAGGCCCAAGCAGTTTCTTTTGCTGTTTCCGTAAAGTCTATCCTACTGTCGATACACGTCATGCAGTCCTTTTTACACAATTAGGTTTTACACCGTGACGTCATTTGACAGCTCGTGTGCACTGTTTACATGGTCTTCGTCGATTGTCGACGAATTTCCCCGAACAAAATCGACGACCGCATCGAACTGTGCTAAGTCCATGTAAACAGTGCACTCCTTTCTAACCTCCAAATCGAGTCGGCGTAAAACCTAATAGCGGAGCAAATCTGTGAGATTTCGAAAGTTGAATTTAAATTTGATGAATGTATGTTCTTCGGTTTTTGTGACCTAAGCAGTAATTTTGAATCTTTCGATTGGCTATGACAATTTGATTCTGAATTTGTGTTTTCACAAAAAATGCTTGAAATACGCAATTATTTTTTATTCACAATTGGTCAATTAAATTCTCACTACTCACTGATCATACTTTGAAGTTGTCCAAATATTACGTCCAGAGATTTTCGGGATTTCAGACTCATTTCTGAGTAGGTTCGATTTGACGAAAACTGAATGATTTTCAAACTGCGTGCAGAAATCCTAGAAAACCAAAATTGAGACCCTGCAATCAGGGACTTCAGATGTCACGTATCTTGTAGATGTTTCGAAATAGTTTTGATTTGCAGACTCAGATGATTCGATTGACCATGAGAGAGAGAGAGTGATCAGTGCTCAATGATCAGAATTGTATAGGGACTTATTAAGACGAATCTATAATTTAAAATAGTTTATTCGATCATTTAACAGAATATCTTCAATGTCCTTTCAAATTAAAGAAATAATGTATTTCCACAACCGGTAAGAGAGTCCGAGCCACGTAGCCCAGTGGTAACGCTTCCGCCTCGTAAGCGGTAGATCGTGGTTCAAATCCCGGCTCGGACCAACACAACTGGTGATCTTTTCCCTTCTGGAATCGATTGCTTAGTAAAGGGAAGGTAGTGTATCGTCACAAACTGGACCTTATCACGACACCTTAGGGAGGCGACCTATGGAATGTTAACATAAACCTTAACATGTTAACATTAAGTTGAGAATGAAACTGCCACTGAATCCGCTTTGTAAATGCCGGCCCCGATACTCTTCAAGGGTGTTCCCCTCAGGAACTGGGAAAGATTTACTTTTCTTACAACCGGTAAGTGAATCTCAAAGAATTGCTCACAACAGGAGCTTTTATATTGGACACAAAAAAAATCAGTAAACATACAATCAAAATAAATCCAACAGATAGATACAAACAGTGAAATCCACACACCCACATCCAGCAGACAATAAACCAGCAGAAGCAAACCTCTACTTCATGCCAAGTTCATGGCAGAGAGTTTTAAAACAAAGAATTTGCTATCGAATGTACTCATTCATTTTACTACAACAATGAAGAACCGATATTGATGTTTTACGCCCAGCAACACATATAGAGCAAATTTAAAACAATGTAACCAGCTATTTATGAATGTTTTGCGCTAAGCCGCATACATGTTTCTCTTAACGAAAATTAAGCCCCCAAAAAGGCTTTAGCAATAAAGTATTGGACCGATCGAATCGCAGAGGTATTTGAGTGAGCGTTTCGAGTGGGTTGGAAAGCGTAAATCAATTCTTGTTACACATTTTAGTATTATTTTCGGTAAAATTGTTCAAGCTCTAACAATAATGCAAACCTAAATCCATAAGAAGCAACTGCATCGGAGAATTGTTGATCGATTCGTAGAGTTAATTTATGATTTGTGTCTAGGTTCGTTAAACTATTGCTAACAAATGGAAACATCACAACCGAAAATTGTTTGACAAATTGATGTGAATGTCATGTTTTAGTATAAGTGTTGCGCAGAAGGATTCGAAGCAGAATATGAAAAAACGCTGGTTTGGGCTATTCGAAAATAAGAACTGTTTTTGTCTTAAATTATTGATCTAGGAACTGTAAGGTAGTTTTGTGCACTCACAACACGTCGATGTATATTAATATTGTAAATTTTCACCTTAGGTTCCGACAAGTTTTTGTTTGTTTTAGTTGTGTTTGTTACTTAGCTATTATGCATCGTCGGCTCGAAACTAGAAAGTGATTATAACAACCATATATAGAGGACTGTGGTCTATTTAATTTTGTTTTCGTATTTCCTAAGTATCCCCATGTGTACAAAGTCGAAATTATTTATTGTGTTTTTTGAAGGATTGTCCCAGTTAGGTTTATTAACGAGTTGTTGAAAATAAAGTATGTGATTAATAATTTTATTCGTTGTTTAATTTAATCAGAAACAAATCCACCATATCTGCACCTGGCTGTTTGGAGATTGCCATCTGACGTTAGTGGTCAAGGAAAATTTCATATGGGCAGCAGTGGCAGCGAAAGCAAGCTAGAGAGGGTGAAGAAAATGCCCCCTTTTTCCCTCTTTTTTTGCTGTTCGTATAGCTTTTTCAAGATCGCTTTCTATTTGGAGCTGCGTACTGGCCCTTTCTATGATAAAATTGACCTTTTTATCGGAGCTTTGATTTTGAAATTTAATTAATGAGTGCCTCGTTCCACTGATGTATTAAGTTATCTAAAACCTTTTGCTGAGTCCCAGACAGGTGAGAAATGTAAGGCCGATGCAGTCTGATCGTCAAAACGATCAGAACTGCATTGGCCTTACATTTCTCACTAGGTTGGCACTCAGAAAATGATTTGAGGTAACTCGATACACCAGCGGAACGAACGTTGGAACGGTAACTTCAACTCGCTGGTTCTCGGGCATAACTCGGCCAACCAAGACGATTCTTTTTTCCAGTGATTTGTTAGGTCTAGATGATGCTAGAACTTTGCATAACTCAATTTGATCAAATCTGTAATTGCGATCTACTTTTTTTCAGCGTTTAAAAAATTAGCCAAAAATTCCGCGGAAGCAGTCGTTTTAAAAAAGGTGGAACGTGGTTTTCGGTTGCAGAAATTACAGATTTGTTCAAATCAAGTTCTGCAAAATTTAAGGATCATCTCTGAAGTTTTTTTTGAAAAGGTCCAATAAACCAAATTTTCAATTTTTGTTTTTGGGTGTTTTTGAAAACGCCTTGAGTCAGGGATATTAAAAAAACGTTACTTAATCCACCCTTAGGTGGTTGGTGCCTTCCTCTCATTCAAAGGGTAATGCTATCCAAAATAGACACGCTCGTGGGAAGGTCATTTAATTACCTATCCAAAGATAGGTCGCATGATATATTTGGAATACGTTTTCATCTAAATATCTGAGAACTGGCCTCCAAAAAGTGTATAAATAACACTTAAGTGCTTATAACTTTGGATAGGGTTATCAGATCTTCATTGTTTTGGACGCGTTGGAAAGGTCTTTTGATTACCTGTTCAACGACGGGTTGCATGATAGATCCGGACAACGTTTTCATCGTGATATCTGAGATCCGGCTTCCAAAAAGTGCATAAATAACACTTAAGTGCTAATAACTTTTGATAGGGTTATCAGATCTTCAATGTATAGGTCGCGTTGGAAAGGTCTTTTAAATACCTTTCTAAAAATGTATAACATGCCGGGGTTTCTTACAAAAACCACCCTTTTTACAATCTTCCAGACTTTTGTCAAAATCGTTTTTTTAGCATAACTTTTGAAGTACTTAACTAAACTGCATAATTTTTAATAGCGACTTATGGGACCCCAAAACGGATCGAATGACGCCAAAACGGACAAAATCGGTTCACGCAATGTCGAGATAATCGAGTGACAATTTTTTGATCAACATCCCACCACACACACAGACATTTGCTCAGAATTCGATTCTGAGTCGATAGGTATACATGAAGATGGGTCTAGGAGGTCTAATTGAGAAGTTCAGTTTTCGAGTGATTTTATAGCCTTTCCTCAGTAAGGTGAGGAAGGCAAAACACTTAAAAGCAAAAACTGAAAATTTAGTTTATTGGACTTTAAAAAAAAAAACTCCATATCTAGACATTCTTACAAATCACTGGAAACAGGAATCGTCCCGATTGATTGGTTTTCCTAACTAGTTAGCATAAGAGAGCATAACAGAGGCATCTTAATGTTAAAAATCAATGCCACGATAAAAAGGTCAGTATATAAAGTGGTTGAAATAGTATTTCAATAGAAGAAAGAAGTAGAGTTCAATGGGAGCTTGTAAAAGGTATGCTTCGGCAACATGTATTTAACCTTTCGGAAGTCGCGTTTCATATAATTGCCCTTACAAAGTGTGTACAAAGTACACGTATGCAACTGCCGGTGGGTTAAAATGAAATTTATTAGAGCGAAAGTATTCATTTAAGTATTTAAGAGGAAATATAACAAACAAAAACATTAGTCGCTTTCCATCTTCAACAGTTGTTGAATTTATTCAAACATGTTTTTTCAGCCAATTTTGACAGCTCTTATCTGTTTGATATCTGTCACAACAAAGAAGAATCGTATTTAACCTATTTAACATTAGAACGACATAATAAAACATTTCCAATTCACACTGGCACTGTTAAGTTGATAATTTTGGAGTTTTTTTTTTAAACAATCTATCGCACAAATTTAGCGGCCATGTCAGGCTGACATTTGGCAAATAAGATATTATTGATACCCGCCAAATATTTCACCGCCATGACTTGTGAAAACTGACCGACGAAACGTTTTAAAAAGCCATCAGTTTAATAATACGGCTCTGTTTTAACCCATACATTTCCGATAACTCAACAGCTTAAACATGTTTCAACTCGAAAGAGTGAACTAGATTTAATCGATTGATCATTTTAAGCCCTAGCTCTACCCCCACACAATGCTTTCTATCCAGTCGATTTTCTCTACGATGCTCCTCACAGAACGCTCGTAACAACTGCCAAAACCGCCACGACGTCCCCAGGTGCCGATTGGATCCTCATCGACTCAATAACGCTGCAATGCTTGATGTCCACCAGCTTGATGGGCTTCGTTGGGACGTATTCTGCCCGGAAGTAGTCCTCCATGTGGTAACCAAGGGCGTGTTTGACTTGGGATACGAATTTCACTGGAGTGTCTTCCTCGGTCCAGAGGCAGTTTATTAGCTGGTTGAACTTGCTGTAGAGAGGGGTTATGGCGATGGTTATTTTAAAAAAAGACCTTTACTGTTTACCGGGGTTGGTCAGGAATTTGTACAAGTGCTATTCCATTTGGTTCAGATGGTATTGTGTAAAATTCAAATTCAGTGATTTTCTCCGTATCCCATACGTAATGTTGAATGAAAACTGATCCTGGAAAAAAATAATTATTTTTAAAATCATGAGTTTAGTTAATTCATATTGTTTCAATCAGAAATTTAGTAGTGGGAAATGAACACCATTTTTATTGAAACCAATCGATTAGCTAGAAATTTGTTGTAGATTTAAATCGTTACTTACTTGTTGCGGATTTACACTTTGCCGCCGTTAGCAAAAAGTGCTCACTGATGAAGTTCGCAAAACACAGCGGCTTGAAAAAGTCGAAACTCTCGTCCAGAAGCACCACTGTCGGTATCCACATGGTTACTTCTTTGGTGGCTGCAACTGCGCTGTACTCTTGACATTCTTTAAAATAAATTGTGTATTGTGAGAAAATTATTTTTTTATAAAAGCGGTTTTCAAAATAATTACTCTGTTCACTAACACTCAGTCTCAGGTGACGATTGATCGTCGTGTCTATCCAGACTGCATACGGCTCAAGATTGATTCCTCCAGCAAAGGAAATGTTGCCTTGTGATGAGCCAGTTGTATACAGTACAACTCCTCCGATATACAAGGTATCGTTTGCTCTGATCATCAGGGCCATACCTGCCTTTCTGTGGTACGTCTGGGAAGCTGTAAATTGACTTAAAACGGTTCATGATTTGTTGTGCATATTAATCACAGCTTTACCATCGAATTCACCGACACAAAGCGAATTTCCAAAGGTTGCATCGAATATTTCACTGTTTATTACGTTACAATTGGCAGTCGGTAATGTGCTGAAATCTACAACGCTCAGTTCTGATTCCGGCTCTAGATGACTCTCGCCTAGAGCATAGATTTCAGGGCTCACAAGTTTAGTAGAATTAAAACAGATTGGCGAAACGTAGCTGTTGAACAAAAATGGTCGATCTAGCTTCAACAAAATGACGTCATCATCTAAACGCTCTACGTTGAACTTCTTGGGGTGGTACACCCTTGCGATCGATCTGCTGATGGCCAAATTGTTGGCGGATTGGATCTGGAGCATCGGCAACGGAACCGGATCACCGTTCAAATCATGCAAACAGTGAGCGGCCGTAATAACGAATCGATCGTTCAGAATGGTCCCACTGCACTGCAGCGGATTGAACTGGTCCCGCTGGCCACCGTAGACGATCGAGACCTGCCAGCTACGATAGTTTGGACCATGCTGAGATGTTTTTGGAGAACCGCATAATGTTCCGAATGCACCATCAATTAAGAGGACTATTGCGAAAAACTGTAAAAAAGGTGAAACGCTCCACATGATCACTCGTTATCAACTGAGTTTGTGTGATCTTTACGCTTGCATAAATTGCTCAGCTCTATGCTGAGTTTCATGTCGGGATGTTGGTTTTCTTTGCTATAAATTCTAATCAATTTAATTTTTGTTTCAACTTTTATATGTAATAGTGTGTACTAGCACCCTTATCTTTGCAGAACTTGGCAATGATGACAGAATGTTTCGAAAGAGACGGTATGGTTTGTAATAGTGATTTTTTCCCATGACCCATGAAGAGTATCGGGCCGCATTTACAAAGCGAATTCAGTGGCTATTACCTTAATGTTAACCCTCTACCGCCCAATTTTTTCCAAACATTTTTATTTTTCCCGTGTTCAGGAGGTCATTTTGAGCAAGTTTTGTTTTACGGAAAACTTTACTTCTCTTGTTTTACGTTTTTCTTGTTTTATGTTTAGTATTTGAATTTGCATTTATCATGTTTAGTTTATCTTTGTTTTGGTAGTATTTGGCCTATTTTACCATTTGCCTATCTATTTTTTTCATGTTTTTACAGCCACTTTTTCAATATTTTGCTTGTTTTCCACATTTTCCAGAATTATCATTTAAATTGCCAAAAATGCGTACAAGCGTAGTCTGGGACACTACTAAAATCATTGCATACTTCTTTCTACTTAAAATATAAGAAATTTTAGTAAAAAACACATATTATTATTCTTTCCAATGCTGTTTAAATATCAAAAATTTGTTGAAAAATAGATTTTTGGTGATTTTTTAGATCAAAGCCCGTCTAAAGGCGGGGTTGGGTTGTAGAGGGTTAACATATGACGGTTAATGTTAACATTCCATACTATGGAATCCATAGGTCGCCTTCCCTAAAGTGTCATGGTAAGGTTTAGCTTGTGACAACACTACCTTCCCTTTTTTTGCCTTATATTTAAAGAAATTCTCTTGTTTCTTGAGAAAAATAACCAAACACATTTTTTCAACAAGTTTTCAACATTTCCATAAGAGGAATCGCACATAACATCAGTTTCCATTGAACCGGATACAAAGCGGATAGTTGACGACAAACTAACTCATAAATCCAAACCCAGTGACTCGAACCACATTGTAAACCAGTCCCTTCGACATTTAAATCTACTTCTACCTCAACAACGTATAAAATAGCACCAGCACCTAAAGTGGCAACCAGCATGGTGAGGCCCGGACGGATGTGACGTTTCCGCGGTTGAGATTTGAGATAAATTTAATTAAACCAGTAATAGAGGCTATAATTAAATTTGAATCTGAGTCCTGATCTAAGCCGTTCATCACTTGACCGCATTTCAGGGAGTGTGTGCCCTCAATATTTGTGTGCCACCGACGGGAACCGCGAGATGGCCACTGCGGGATTTACCGCAAAAGAGCATGGAGTGACCTTGTTAACTGGACAGTGATTATTGTTTCGTTTCTGGAGTTTCATTACTATTTGAACTCGACTTTAAACAATCGTTTGCAAAAGTGTTAAAATAAAAAAAGTGTCTTACGAGCGGAATATCACTGTAGTCCATTATATCATTACTCGCCAAAAATGAAGCCTTCTGTTTGGTTTGCGGAGTGTCGCATGGTAAGCCCTGTGTGGCCACGTTTATCCCTGTTGTGGCAATTTATTCCGAGCGAAATGAATCACAGACTGACGAAACGGGACACTTGTGATGAATTGAATTAATTTTTCGCGTGACTGCACGCCATATAAATGCAATTGCTGCAGTTGAAATTGCCATGGATTAACGGAGATTTGAACGTATTTAGAAAAGTTACTGTTTTTTAAAGAATGAAAGATTTCAAATGCGCAAATTGATTAATGTTTATGTGATGTAGCACCACAAAACAGCAAACAAGCGCCAATATAATGATTATCATTATCAAAGAAATTATGGAATGGTTTTATTTTTTCTTAGCCTTTCGTTTTTCAGGTTTTTATCAGTTTCTGTATACGGAGTCCCGTTTTTAACCAGCGGTGCAATTTTATATTTTAACCCGATTATGGAGATTTCATTTGCGAAATTTGCCTCTGAAAGTAGGTATTGGAAGAGAAGGGATGTGGAGGGGCATCAGTAAAGTATGTTGTTTATCCGGAAATTAATTTTGGGGGATCTATGTAGACATGGAAAAAAATTCTTAAAATTTACTGGCTGTGTGAAGTTTTCAGTTTTTGAATAATCACATTGATTTTACTCCAAAAAAACGTTATTATGTAATGTTTTTAAATAAAATGCAACCCCTTAACGAAAATCGATGATGCAGCGGTAAATCGGTGGCGTGGGTGAACTTCCTGCCGAGCAGACGCTAATAAATATGGAATAAAAGGATTTATGATGTGCTTATCAGATAAATTGACGACGAAAATGGTATATCAGATCGAAAAACTGAATCAATTTTTGTCCTTTTTTGGGTCTATAGCTTCGACCTTCAATGTGCCTATTTTTGACCCACATTCTGATTGTTTGAAATCTCGAAGCACGTAGCGAACTTTTGTGACGTATGCTTCAGTAGGGTGTAATATCAAAATCGATTTTCCAGCACAGCAATTTTTCAGTTCCTTTTGGGGTCCTAAACAACTCCCCAAAGTTTGGGAACGATTGGTTTAGTCCTCACTTTGCGCAAAGCGAATCAATTTTCCATATAAATTTGTATGGGAAAACCCATTTTTTTGGATTTTGATATTTATAAAATCCACGTTTCACGCTGTACTAAAACTGGATTCATATTCGAATGCTCTGGAAGGTGCTCTGCAACTTTCCCGAAGAGAGTATGGTGCTAGCTTGTCCCTGAAAGAAGATACAGCGTCCTCAAAACTCGTCTAAAACGTGATTTTCGAGCAAATAACACGTTTTAGACGAGTTTTGAACACGCTGTATCTTTTTATAGGAGCAAGTTAGCACCATACTCTCTTCTGGAAAGTTGTAGAGCACCTTCCAAATATGAATCCGGTTTTAGTACAGCGTGAAACGTGGATTTTATAAATATCAAAATCCAAAAAAATGGGTTTTCCCATACAAATTTATATGGAAAATTGATTCGCTTTGCGCAAAGTGAGGACTAAACCAATCGTTCCCAAACTTTGGGGAGTTGTTTAGGACCCCAAAAGGAACTGAAAAATTGCTGTGCTCGCTAAATTTGGACAACTTTATTTTTCTCCATACAACCATATTACACCCTAATGCTTCAGCCCCAAAAGTTCTTTCGACTGACATGCTAAATCATTTTACAACTTTGCAGAACATTGTTACACTTTAAAACATAAACCTGAAAAGTTAGAAATAACACAAAATTCTGAAATTAAAAATTTTGTTCTAAATGAAAAAATACCCTTCTGAGTTATTGCAAACATTTGAAATAAGTGTAAAATTCACTTTATAATGACTTTAGGTCAAACCAACAGGTTCCAAATCATACCGATTTCAGTTCATTGATCAAACCTAAAGCACCATGCGTCTCCATTGAAATGAGTTCCCAGTACATTTTGTCAACAAGGAAAATGTTTCAAAATTTCTTGCTTTTTATTTTTTTTCAATCAATTTATTTCTGAACCAATAGATTTACCTTAAATTAATGCATTCTTTCAGATCGTCGGCCGATATAGTCGGTGGTGGTGCACAAAGACTTGCAATGACTGGTCGTTTATTTAAAAATCGTTAAATTGCTATACATTGACAGCCATTGAGTTGGAAAAACTGGGAAAATGGCATACAGCTTAACTGCTGCCACTGTGGCCGGTCAACTTGTGCTAGTGGCGGCTGCACTGGCCATTCGGGGTGACTGGCAACGGACCAACCGACCGACCGGTGACACTCGATAAGCGGTCATGTGTCATTATTGCCATCTCTATCCACATACACTAAAGCAAGTACCACCATAGTGAAACGTATGGAAAGATGCAGGTGGTGCAAGTGGCGTTGTATAGCCCGGGTCAATCTTCACCGGCCAGGTCGTGTGATATATGGCCATTGAAGAACGACGACATGTGGAAGCTCGACCGAGTGAGTGGAACGGAAGAATGAACCGGAATCAGCACATTTTGCTTGAATTAACCGTTTTCCCTCAGTTTACTGACAAATTGCTCATCGTCAATATTGGAACTTCTAATAACGAGCGAGCGCGGCTAGCGGCGGCGGATGTTCCGTCAGCCGGAAGAGCCGGATTTGAGTGCTGAAATTTCAACAATTGGATTGACCACTTAGCGCAATGAATGGTTGGTTTGAAGGAGCAACCGTTTTAGAGCCATCTCGCTGGTGCGAGAAACTGTTGCTGGCTACAAAAAATAATCGAGTCTCTGTTAAACATATAATATTTTTCTTTAAAAAAAACTTCTGACATGCTTCTCACACGCCATGGCTGAAGGCGATTATAATTAAAAATGAATGTACCTGTTTTACCCTTCAAAACATCCTGACCTAGAAAATATTATCTATATATATAAAAAATTTCGACGGTATTGTTCGAACGCGAATCAATTCAACACGGAACGTCGGATCGAGGTGCTCTTTGTTGCGTTGGGTTCGTATAAGTCCAAGGAAGGTTCTTGCGCCAAAAAGTGACAACTTTGGCCACTCTGGAACCGATTCCGGAAAATCTGCAGATTGTATGAGAAAAGCTGCGTAAAATCAAATTTTGATCACAGGAGGCTGAATCAGCAAACAAGCAAGAAACGTCAGGAAACCAAAAAAGGGCAGGACGAAGTTTGCCGGGAAGAGCTTGTTCATCTATAGATATTTTGATTTTTATTTCAGTTTTATGTGCCGTCATCAGGGGTGACATTGGGTCTGGGGGGTGAAATTGGGTCTTACAAATTTCAGCATTTTGTATGACCCAATTTCACCCCCAGCCCCAATGTCACTCCTGACGACGGTATGTAAATATATTATGATGATCTTTACAGCCACGAACTTAAATTTTGTTACGTCTATTCACATGTAAATTGAATAGAGGATTTGCAGCAAAGTTAAAAAACACATGTCGCCACCTATGAACAAGTAGCGTAAACCTATGATTTTTCGAAAAAATGCGTTTTTACCTTCAAAATCAACATTTTTATAAAACTTATTCCGGATTCGGATGAGAAAAAATATTTCCAATAATTTGGTGTACCACATTCCAATATTTGTTTGATTTTTCTATGAGAAAATTGTAAATTTAGTAAAAGATAGTTATTTGGACTATTTGGCAAGAAAGTCTGTCAAAAATCAATAAAAATTGTTGAACATACGTTAACACATCTGTTATCAACTATAGAAATGCTTATTTCGTTGATATATACCGGGAAACTAATTTTTTCGTGTTCCAAAACATGTTTTTTAAAGAAAAAGTTTACAACTTTTGCGCGCCCAAAAATTGATGTTAATTATTTTAAAGCAAAAAAAATTTCTCGTTTTTTGAAACCAGATTCATTAAGATTGATGCAGGGAATCATGAGAAATAAGCGATTTTGTTCTTCAATCCAGCAGAAAGGAATACGATTTTTGGCAAGTAACCTCATTTTGGCGCCACCTACATTTGAAACACAGTCGCGCTGCAAAACCTCAATAGAAACCATGTGCCATCCTCTCCACGGTTTTGCTTCCACTAAAATCTAAGACTATTTTTAGCTCTTCGAATCAATAAAAATAAGCTGTTTCTCGTAGCTTCGCATTAAAATTCCAAACACATCTAATAATGATTGACGTTCACTCCCACCTGAATTGCAACGTGGTGACCTCCGACCGTTGCCAACTGTAGAGTCGCAACCGGGACTCCTTGAGACACGACGTTCCGGACGCAGCACCATCGCTGCCGATCATTAACCTCCCAACCACCCACTGACCTCATGTCCGCTTCCGTCGTGTCCTGCTCCGGATTCCGCCAACCGGTTCCTGCACAATTCAATCACACTCACACTTCCGCGCCAATCGTTCACTCTCCACTGTTCACAGCGTAAACATAAACACGCGCCTCTTTTCATGCGCTGTCAAAAACCAAGTACACGCTTCAGTAAGGGATAGTCTGTTTCGGGTTATTATTACCCGGTCAATATATTTATATTGTTTACATTATTTTGAAGGACGAAAACCCTACATCCCCATCTTCCTTTAAATAAAACATTTGTTTGATTTGAAATCACTCTCATTGACAATTTCAAATATTTAATCTCTTCATCACTTGCTTCAATAATTTATCATTAGTTAAACTTGAGTTAAACTAAACAAAACCACAGCAAAATACACATCCGTTTCAACCAGTTATCTAGCGATCCCAAACTTATTTACTGCTTAGTAAACAAGTTTGATAATTCAACATTCAAGGCAAAACAAATCAACGTCCTTATCAACTGCCACAATTACTTGCCGGAATGCAACTATTTATTTTCAAAACAAATTAGAATTCAAATCGTCTTCAGTTATTTCCTACACAAGTGAAAATAAACATATTTTTTTTTAAAGTAACACTCAATCTCCCTCAACACATTTGAAACAGTGATGTTCATTAGTTCACCAGCTATGTTCTTCATCCGCTCTCCCACTTCACCTTTTGAATAATTTTGAAAACAGTTAGTATACTTCACTCAACCTCAAACCATTCGTATGACCAATATGCAATATTAATAAATACATTCTCACGATTTCTCTACACTTCAAGCTATCAAAACATTAAATCACGTTCTATCCCGATTTTTTTTAGTCAATGCTCCAATTTCTTCATGAGAATAATTCTGAAAATTTTGAACCCAATATAAGATGTCACACAAGACACACAGATTTATCTGTTTAAGCTGCAATGGATTTAAGTCATCATATTACATATATAACATACCAATGGAATGTGCTAAACATCCTACTTTATTTGAATTGCTTTAAAATAAAATATCTATTTTTTTTATCGATCCCGGAGTTAATTCAAAAATTTTACAAAAAAAATAATAAATCATTAATTTATTATCAGCACAATAAACCCTGAAAACCATTCTTAAAATTTTACTAGCGCATTTACCAAAAATTGCATTAGTAGTTAGACTGTTCTTTTATTCTTTATCATTTCATAACTACATTGAATTCAACAACTCATATTTTATGTATATCTCATTTGGGCCATGTTTTCATCTTTTCTCTGTTTTGAAATTCTGGTCAATCACTTTGATATGAAATCTCAACATTTATTATCTGAATAAATTTCAAAATCGTACATATTCATACAGTTTGATTATTTTCAGTTCAAATAACTAGCTAGATCACTTTTGTTATCACTCATAAACTTACGACCATTGGATTGAAAATTTAGTCGATAACTCATTCCGTACCGAAGAAGAGAACTTTACTGTTCCGAGCTAAACAGCAATTACTTTGGTTATATCATTTTCGCTAAAATGCAATATCGAAAAATATTTCATAATCATCATAATATCAGGAGTGATTAGCCTTTTAACAATTATTTTATAAAACTGAGATGATAACTAACTTTTGAACGGTTATTGAAGTTCACCAATCCTTCAATTACATCATAGAACAAATAACACTTTAATTTATTTACTACTATACAAGACCTCTCATCTCGACTTTCGATCTGAACCTGAATAAGTCCGATCTTTATAAACACGTTACTTTAGCCATTCAAAACAAATGCATCAGTACTCTCGTATTTCAACTGTTCTCAATCTTGTATATTTTACATGTAGTATTTTACTTTTTTTTTTCAATTACGTTTACATTTAAAGTTCATCATCTCGGTACGAGAATCGAACTCACGACCTCTGGATTAGAAACCCAGCACGCCGCTAGTCGAAACCCATCCCCTACCGGTCAGTATTCCCAGTGAGCATATTTACTCTCTTAAGGGATCTGACTGTCAGTGGCCATCAACTTAAAAATGTTTAAAAAAAATGAAAACTCTTAGATCCATACAATTTTTAACTGTCATAATTCGACGTTTCTCAAAACATAATTCAGTGTACTAATACACTATGCTTTCACATATCACAGAAAAAAATACAAAACCAACAAGTAACACAAACCACTTGAATAATTAAATATTGAAAACATCATTCATTCAAAGTTCTCTTTTTTTACGCCGAACATTTATTTTTAATCGACTCGTTCAGACAAACATTTAACAACTTCAATTGAAAAATTACAATCCATCGCGTGATCCATCGTTACCTACCATTTTAGCAATTCTGAATCTGGAAAACATTTTGATACTTTGATTCCTAGCTATATCTAAATGTTAATAAAACATTTAGATCAGTGACTTAGACTAGGCACAAAACATTAGGAATGTAAAAAACTCACTAAATCATCTGCATTACAACCTTCGGTGGTCTCTGCTGCAAACCTTTAACTCAAATCTGCTATGCACTTCGAACCCATCAACCTGTGGATCACCTTCGGTCTACCTTTGGACTGTTCGTCCAACACTTGCCAACCTCTCATCTCTTTCCTTTTCTTTCATCTGGCTTGCTTTCATATGTTGCGCCACAATGATAAGAAGAAAAACCTTACTATTGTTTTAAACACCAAACAAAACAAAAGGCACTTTGAAAACTTGAAACAATTATGTTTTGAATGGTTCACAAATATTTCCTGGTGGGAATTTTAACCATAACGATCTTTGTCAAAATATTTTACATATCCAAACAAGAAAGAGTAGAATCATTTTCATCATAGCCTTTTTCAAATTCAAACTCCTTTAACCAAATATCGTCTAATCAATATTGCAGTAAAGTGATTTAAACTGCAGCATGCGTTTTGTTCTTGTCATATTTCCAACCACATTCGACCACTAGTCTCAAATGTTTAGTCTTCAAGTCTTTGCACATTAAAATTTGATCATCGTTTGGCTCTCAAACCAAAGCAAACCTTTTCTGCCAAATATATGAAACACTGTCAATGAATTTGACTCGGAAATCTTTCAGTTACATTTTGTCCTCAAACTCCGTCCGTTGCCTCGATTATACACCTATCGAGAAATCACTTTTACTTTTGAATACTTCAGATTTGACTAGGAAACATCTTTTAAATACAACAACGTACTGGGAATCAATTCGTACAAATTCAATTCCTTTGACTCTTGTCAAACATTTAGCTCTTTTAAATAAATTAAGGTGCCTCTTAACTCGGACAATCAAAAGACATATGACATCTCTGCAATAGTTATATTACTGTAGAGCCTTCTAGTTTCTCCACGATATCAAAATTTAGCCCCTAAGCCAAATCACTGATATTTAGATCTCCCAGGATCTAGCAAATCTTTATAGATTGAAACCGCTAGCCAACATTGAGTAATTTAAGAGTCACATCATTGAACTCCAGAGCCCATGCAAACTTTCAATCGTTTGGCCCTAGCCAAATCACTCAAATCCAGAGGCCCCTAGCTCTTGCAAACTTATGATCATTTGCCCCCTAGCACATCATTCTACTCCAGAGTCCCCTAGCTCTAGCAAACTTATGATCATTTGCCCCCCTAGCACATCATTCTACTCCAGAGTCCCCTAGCTCTAGCAAACTCTATATAATTTGGCCCCTAACCAAATCACTCAAATCCAGAGCCCCTTAGCTCTTGCAAACTTTTGATCATTTGGCCCCTCTAGCCATATCATTCGACTCCAGAGCCCCCTATCTCTTGCAAACTTTAAATCATTTGGACCCCTAGCCAAATCATTCAACTCCAGAGCCCCCTAGCTCTTGCAAACTTTAAATCATTTGGCCCCCTAGCCAAATCATTCAACTCCAGAGCCCCCTAGCTCTTGCAAACATTTGATCATTTGGCCCCCTAGCCAAATCATTCAACTCCAGAGCCCCCTAGCTCTTGCAAACTTTAAATCATTTGGCCCCCTAGCCAAATCATTCAACTCCAGAGCCCCCTAGCTCTTCCAAACATTTGATCATTTGGCCCCCTAGCCAAATCATTCAACTCCAGAGCCCCCCTAGCTCTTGCAAATTTTGAATCATTTGGCCCCAAGCCAAAATCATTCAACTCTAGAGCCCCCTAGCTCTTGCAAACATTTGATCATTTGGCTCCCTAGCCAAATTCAATTTTGAGCCCCCTAGCTTTTGCTAAGTTTTTTTTTATCATTTGGCCCCCTAGCCAAATTCATCTCCAGAGCCCGACCAAAATATTCGATCCATGACCCTTCCAGCTCAGCACATCTTCTACTGCAGTAAGGCCCTCTAGCCAAACTGTCAAGAATCAAATCATAAACAACGACAAGCCCTCCGGGAAAACAATCAACCATTTTACTTTGACTTTCGCTTTCGCTTCCACTTTCAATAATTTCTACTATTTTCTTCTCATAAACAATCTTGCGAGAAACCACACTCGCTTCACCACTTCAATACCAGAATCAAATTATCAATTATACAATTACCACACAATCGCTCGTTTATAATTTGACGACACCCGGAACCTGGTCCATTGTCCTCTTCTTTTCCCTCTGATAAAAAAACGGTCCATCCCATCCTCGTCGCCAGATGTAGAGTCGCAACCGGGACTCCTTGAGACACGACGTTCCGGACGCAGCACCATCGCTGCCGATCATTAACCTCCCAACCACCCACTGACCTCATGTCCGCTTCCGTCGTGTCCTGCTCCGGATTCCGCCAACCGGTTCCTGCACAATTCAATCACACTCACACTTCCGCGCCAATCGTTCACTCTCCACTGTTCACAGCGTAAACATAAACACGCGCCTCTTTTCATGCGCTGTCAAAAACCAAGTACACGCTTCAGTAAGGGATAGTCTGTTTCGGGTTATTATTACCCGGTCAATATATTTATATTGTTTACATTATTTTGAAGGACGAAAACCCTACACCAACCTCAATCCACGTTTTCCCCACACCAAACTTAACTTCCGACCTATCGCGGGCGGCGACTGATTGACAGGGCAGGAAAAAAGGCTGACAGGAAACACTAGACCGTCAGCCCTCTTCAACATCCTCCAACCCCCTAGCCTTCCGCAGTTGAACCGACTGATCTCTGCCAACTCCGACGGGATTGATCTGGTTCGTCAATTTGACAAACAGGCTTTCCCCGCGAAGCTCTGGATGCTGGTGCCATCATGGCTACATGTGAAGAGAAAGTAGAAATTTTTTGCTTCATTTTCATTTCGAGTGAAAATTTCGTATTCTTCAAACTGGAAATGGCACGGAGTGAAATTGAAAGAAACTTCACTGGCAAATTTAAATTTCAATGAGACATAAAGCACAGCCGGCAGATTTTTCCACCTCCACTTTGCATAATTTCTCACTTTCAAGGTGTGAAAAAACGCTTCATCAAGAAGAGTTAGATCGTTCATTAGAACACGGTAACCACATTATTGTGCACCAATGAACCATCCATTCTGGAGATTTTGCTGTTCTTCTTCAAAAGAGAGACTAGAAAAAACTTTTCCCGAGTAGAAGACAACTTTGGCAAAAGTGGTGAATTGCAGCTGGCCAACTCATTAAAACGTATTTAAATAAGAGGTTTTTTTTCGCTTTCTACTTGTGAGTCTGTTCTACGAAAAAGCCTTCAGCCAGGGAAAATGAATCAAACCAGTGAAGTTTTGATTCGTAATATAGGCCATTCCTTCAAGCGGCGATCATTATTTAAGAAAATCGTTTTGAAAAATCAGGGGCAATCAAATATTTATTTCAAAAAACTTTTAATTCTCAAATTTAGTTCTCGGCTTATCAGTCCCAGTAGCAAGTAAAACGAAAATTTTGTTTTTTATGCCCGACGTTTCGATATATATAATATAATTTTCAAGGGTTCTACAAACAAGACATAATACATGATTAAATTAAAAACATACATGAATTACACAAAGCGAACAAAAAAAAATCTTACAAAAAATGGTTCGTCTTTTGTCAGGTGGCTTTAGTAATACAGCAAAAACAGTCACATCCTGAGGGACAACTAGCATCAATCGGCTGTAATTAATACAAATTTAAATTAAATACTATCCAAGAGAAACGGTTGCAGTACAAAAAACTAACTGTAATAGAACACTTTTGCACCGAAAAAGTTCTAAAAACACTTTCGCCATAGTTGAACACGAATTTTCGTTTTACTTGCTACTGGGACTGATAAGCTGAGAACTAAATTTGAGAATTGATCCACCAGTCGATAGCACTCCTCTAAAACTTTTAATTCTAATGGAAATAGAAGTCTAAACAACTGAAAACAAATTTGAGAAACATTCAAATATGAAAACCATGGCAGGCAATTTCAATTCCCCCCCCCCTCCACTGGTCTGAGTGAGGGACATAATCTTTAAAAATATTCGCAAGGGCCTAACATTCCCAAATTAACCCTCTAAAGCCCATGGTTACTCCACAGTACCACAACTTTTTGTTTTCAAAATTAAATTACTCTACAACCATGCATTGTTTCTACCTAGTTCAACCTGCATTAGTTTAGATAGAATGTAACTAACAACCATTTAAATTTCATCTAATCTTCCGATCCGTTTACGTGTAATGTAGAAAAACGTTAAAATCTCGATTTTGCTCCTAAAGTCCTATGTAAATTTTGTATGTACAACTGTGAAAAACGCGATTAAAAACCATTTCCTATATTTTTTTTTTCATTTTAATGCAAAAAAGTAAATTAACAAGACAACGTTTTTTCAATGGATCAACTATAATCTCCTTGGAACGAGATGTCAAGTAGGACCTATAGGCAATCAAACGTCATAATTACCTCCCACTAGAGGGCGTTGAAACTTGGGGTGATGTTTTCATTATAACCTACAGCGAGTAAGTTGGTTTGAAATTTGAATTTTTTTTATTTCATCATAAAATCGACATTAATAGCAAACTATACCATTTTCAGGTAAGAAATAAATAGCATAATTGATATAAACGAAAATATTTTTGTGAAGGCCGATTTAACCTGTTCATTATCTGATTCAAAATAAGGGAATGTTTTAATCAACCAAAACCTAACTAATCAATTGAGAATGTAGATTATTCAAGTGAACAAATATTTTGTAAAGTCTCTTCTACCATAAAAGCAAAGCTCTGCTTGAAAAATGGTAATTGGAATGATTTTCAAAATTTGCAATCTAACCTTATTCTCGCGTTTTCAATCCAGATCTCAGAATTTTCAATGAAAAAGGCAACTTAGCAAAAAATCAAAAAGTCAATCGATAGAACTTTTTATTTCTTTTATGAAGAAAAAAAACTTTTTATTTCTTACCACCTGTTAACTTTATTTTATTCCAAAAGATCAATTTTCTTTTAAAAAACGTTACTTAATCAACCCTTAGGTGGTTGGTGCCTTCCTCACATCTAGAGAGTAATGCTATCCAAAATAGATACAAAAGGACGGACCTTTCAGTGTTCTATCAACTTGATTCATACCATCAGATTGGGTAGTAAGATCATCATAATTCAGGGCTCTTATGTGCTTATAACTTTTGATAGGGTTTTCAGATCTGCAATCTATTGAACTCGTTGGAAAGGTCTTTCGATTACCTATCCAACGATCAGTCGCATGATAGATCCGGACAACGTTCTCATCAAAATATCTGAGATTCTGCCTCTAAAATGTGTATAAATAACACATAAGTGCTTATAACTTTTGATAGGGTTGCCAGATCTGCAATCTATTGAACTCGTTGGAAAGGTCTTTCGGTTACCTATCCAACGATCAGTCGCATGATAGATCCGGACAACGTTTTCATCAATATATATGAGATCCGGCCTGAAAAAAGTTCATAAATAACACTTAAGTGCGTATAACTTTTGATAGGGTTGTCAGATCTGCAATCTATTGAACTCGTTGGAAAGGTCTTTCGATTACCTATCCAACGACAAGTCGCATGGTAGATCCGGACAACGTTTCCATCAAAATATATGAGATCCGGCCTCTAAAAGGTTAATAAATAACACTTAAATGCTTATAACTTTTGATAGGGTTGTCAGATCTTCAATGTCTTGAACGCGTTGGAAAGGTCTTTTGATTACCTATCCAACGATAGGTCGCATGAGAGATCCGGACAACGTTTTTATCAAAATATCTGAGATCCGGCATCCAAAAAGTGCATAAATAACACTTAAGTGCTTATAACTTTTGATAGGGTTATCAGATCTTAGATGTTTGTGACGCGTTGGAAGGTTTCTTTATTACCTTTCTAAAAATGTATATTCTTACAAAAACCACCATTTTTACAATCTTCCGGACTTTTGTCAAAATCGTTTTTTTAGCATAACTTTTGAAGTACTTGAGTAAACTTTATAATTTTCAATAGCGACTTATGGGACCCCAAGACGGATCGAATGAGACCAAAACGGTCCAAATCGGTTCAGCCAGCGCCGAGATAATCGAGTGCATATTTTTTGGTGCACAGACCCACATCCCTACACACACACACACACACACACACACACACACACCCGTGAACCGTGGGGACAGGTGAGGGTCCCTGCGGAGCTTAGCTGCCAGCTACCGGGCGGGTTGCAGTAGGCGGATAGCTGTCGGCGATTGCATACATTCATTGCATCGCCCCCGGACCAGCAGCGGGAGGATGTCTAGGACGTGGCGGAATTGAACAAGGGCTCTGTTTAATTTCTTCGAAAAAAAAACCACATGGGTCCGTACACACCTCTGTCAAGCGATCGAACGCCGCTATAAGTGTTTTAGCCCGAAACCTCACCAAACCCCGAATCCAAGATGTGACGCGACCCGTGTCGAGGGATGCATGGCTGGGGGGGTTCAACAAATTCCCAGTCGATAACGGAGCCTGTGGGGCACAGGGGCGAACCCCACACGTAATTTGCCCTTACTGCGTCACGGCAGGGCACTGGCGCAGCGGACCGTATTTCCCTAGCGACTCGTGGGATTCAAAATGAAGACAAGTGAAACAAACCAACAAAAGGGTCCCGATGCGCCCCAAGCATCGGAAAACACGGAGGTAGAAGAGGACGCAAACGTCGAAATGGCAGGAGGCGAGTCAAACGGCGGCGACACAGCAAGCGGAGGGACGAGCGCGTTCCGTGGAAGCGGGAAGGTGATGAGATCCCCAGTGTTGAACCAGGCGGCTGCCTCGAGTCAGCAGATAGGAGTTATTGGAGAGGAGACTCCCAAGTCATCCTTGTTGAACTTCGCCGGCAGTACCCCTCAGGACGGAGTCCTGCTCGGAAGGACCGCGTTGCAGGAGGTCAGAAGGAGGGTTAACGAACTCTTTGATTTCATCAAGGACAAAAACAACGTCCACACCAGAATCAAGCAGATGGTGAATGGAGTCAAGGCAGCCATGAATGCCGCAGAGCGCGAAAACAGCTCGCTGGTGGTGACGCGGAATTCACTGAAGCTCAGAGCTGAAAGAGCCGAAGAAACGCTGAACGCAAAACTGGAGGAGGAAGCGCTACGGGAGAAAGAACCGAAAACGCCGCCCGGCCCAGGCTCTAAAAGGGACAGGGAAACGCCTGGAGAGGAGGAGGACGCAAAGAAGCAGAAGCAGGGGAATGGAGACAGTCCGGACCCAGCGAAGGAGCCAGAACCAGACCCAGGGAAGGAGGAATGGGAGAAGGTCAAGAAAAAGAAGCGGAAGAAAAAAGGGAAGCAGAACGAGGACACCCAAAAACCCAAGTTTCGCAGGGAGCGTAACAAAGGCGAGGCTTTGGTGGTCGAGGTGAAGGAAGGTGTTTCGTACGCAGACCTCCTCCGGAAAGTACGAACCGATCCGGAACTCAAGGAGCTTGGCGAGAACGTGGTTAAAACCAGGCGCACACAGACCGGAGCGATGCTTTTTGAGCTGAAGAATGACCCCGCGGTCAAGAGCTCAGCTTTTAAGTCCCTCGTCGAGAAAGCCGTAGGCTACGAGTCGAAGGTAAGGGCGCTATCGCCGGAGACAACGATTGAGTGCAGGAACCTGGACGAGATCACGACGGAGGAAGAGCTAGAAGATGCGCTGATCGTTCTTCTGGATGACCGTACGACACCGATGGCAATCCGGTTGAGGAAAGCCTACGGCGGCACGCAAATTGCGTCGATCCGACTATCGACGCCTTCGGCGTCTAAGCTGCTGGAAGCCGGCAAGGTCAAAGTAGGGTGGTCGGTGTGCCCACTGAGGCCTGTTCCTCGAGTGACCCAGCAGATGACGAGGTGTTTCCGCTGTATGGGTTTCGGCCACCAGGCGAGAAATTGCGACGGTCCCGATCGAACCAACAGCTGCAGAAGATGTGGTAGAGAAGGCCACATGGCAAGAGACTGCAAAAATAAGCCGAAGTGCGTGCTCTGTAAAGAAGGCGATGGCAATAGCCATGCGACGGGTGGCTTTAATTGCCCGGTGTACAAGAAGCTGGCCTCGGGCAAAAAGTAATGGAGGTGTCCCAGGTGAACCTCAATCACTGCGACACTGCACAGCAACTGCTGTGGCAGTCGACCGCGGAGACGGGGTGTGACGTGGCAATTATTGCAGAACCGTACCGAGTTCCACACGACAACGGAAACTGGGCCGTGGATACAGCAAGAATGGCGGCGATACACGTGATGGGGCGGTACCCCATACAGGAAGTGGTCTCGAGGGCGTTTGAAGGATTCGTGATCGCCAAAGTAAACGGAACCTTCTTCTGTAGCTGCTATGCTCCCCCAAGATGGACCTTGGAGCAGTTTCAGCAGATGCTGGATAGTCTGACTGATGAACTGACCGGACGAAGCCCGATCGTTATCGGAGGTGACTTCAACGCGTGGGCGGTCGAGTGGGGTAGCAGATGCACCAATGCTAGGGGGCATAGCCTAATGGAAGCTCTGGCAAAGCTAGACGTTAGGCTGGCGAATCGCGGAACCAGCAGTACCTTCCGCAAAGACGGTCGTGAGTCCATTATCGACGTTACGTTCTGTAGCCCGCGACTGGCGGCCGACATGAACTGGAGGGTGAGTGAGGACTATACCCATAGCGATCACCAAGCGATCCGGTACAGCATCGGGAGACGAGCCCCTGTACCAGATAGGAGCAGCCGGTCCTACGGAAGGAAATGGAAGCTGCAGTACTTCGATGAGGGTCTCTTCGTGGAAGCGCTCCATTGGTGTGATGGTCCCCAAGACTTGAGTGCCGACGTGCTAACAGCACAACTGGTGACAGCATGCGACACAACCATGCCGCGGAGACTGGAGCCAAAGAACTGTCGTCGTCCAGCCTACTGGTGGAATGAAGAACTCGGTACCCTTCGGGCAAGTTGCCTCAGCGCCAGAAGACGAGTCCAGAGAGCAAGATCCGAAGCAACTAGAGAGGAGTGCAGAGAGGAGTACCGGTCTGCAAAGGCCGCGCTCAAGAAAGCGATCAAATGCAGCAAGACAAACTGCTTCAAGGAGTTATGCCAAGACGCTGATGCAAACCCTTGGGGGAGCGCATATCGTGTCGCGATGGCGAAGATCAGAGGCCCATCGATGGTGGCTGAAACGTGTCCCGACAAGCTGAAGGTCATTGTGGAAGGGCTCTTCCCAAGACATGACCCAACGACATGGCCTCCTACACCGTACAACGACGAAGGGGGTAGCAACGCCGAAGGTCATCTGATCACCAACGAAGAACTTGTGGCAGTAGCGAAGAGATTGAAGGTGAAGAAAGCTCCCGGCCCGGATGGAATCCCGAATTTCGCCCTGAAATCGGCGGTTCAAGCATTCCCGGATAGGTTTCGAACAGTCCTGCAGAAATGCCTGGACGAAGGACACTTCCCCGACCCGTGGAAGGTTCAAAAGCTCGTGTTGCTGCCAAAGCCAGGCAAACCACCGGGGGACCCATCATCGTATAGGCCTATATGTTTGCTGGACACCCTCGGAAAGCTTCTGGAACGGATCATCCTTAACCGGCTGACCAAGTACACGGAGAGCGAGCATGGCTTAGCAGCGAGGCAGTTCGGCTTCCGTAAAGGGAGATCCACGGTGGACGCCATCCGGAAAGTGGTCGAGAAAGCCGACGAAGCGCGGAGGAAAAAACGCAGGGGGAACCGTTGCTGCGCAATAGTCACGATTGACGTCAAGAACGCGTTCAACAGTGCGAGCTGGGCGGCCATAGCAGCAGCGCTGCACAAAATGAAGGTGCCTGACTATTTGTGCATGAGCTTGAAGAGCTACTTCGAGAACCGCGTGCTGGTCTACGACACTGCCGATGGACAAAAAACCGTTGTTGTTACCGCGGGAGTTCCGCAGGGATCCATTCTGGGTTCAGCACTGTGGAACGGAATGTATGACGGAGTGTTGACACTGAGGCTACCCAACGGCGTAGAGATTGTTGGCTTTGCAGACGACATAGTGCTGACGGTAACCGGCGAAAATGTCGAGGAGGTCGAAGTGCTGGCTATGGAGGCAATCGCAATGATCGAGAACTGGATGCTCGAGGTGAAGCTGCGGATCGCTCACCACAAGACGGAGATGATACTGGTCAGTAACCACAAAAAGGTGCAGCAGGCCCAGATACACGTTGGAGAACACGTCGTGCACTCGAAGAGAGCGCTCAAGTACCTCGGGGTGATGGTGGATGACCGGCTGAACTTCAACAGCCACGTCGATTACGCCTGCGAGAAGGCGGCTAAGGCGATCATGGCACTGTCGAGGATGATGCCGAACAACGCTGGACCCAGGAGCAGTAGGCGCCGCCTCTTGGCAAGTGTCGCGACGTCCATACTTAGGTACGGCGGACCGGTATGGTGGACGGCGCTGGGGACGAAGCGAAATCGAGCGCTGCTCGACAGAACGCAGAGACTGATGGCCATGCGGGTTGCAAGCGCGTACAGGACCATTTCGTCGGAAGCAGTTGGTGTCATAGCCGGAATGATCCCCATCAGAATCACACTAGAAGAGGACACCGTGTGCTACACCCGAAGAGGCACGAGAGGTATCCGGGAAGCCGCGAGAGCCGAATCGCTGACAAGGTGGCAATGCGAGTGGGACACTACGGAGAAAGGCAGATGGACGCATCGGCTGATCCCGTCTGTATCCGCGTGGGTGAACAGAAGGCACGGAGAGGTCACCTTCCACCTCACACAGTTCCTGTCGGGCCATGGCTGCTTCAGGAAGTACCTGCACAGGTTCGGACATGCAGAGTCCCCTCTCTGTCCGGACTGCGTCGATTGCGAGGAAACACCGGAGCACGTGGTGTTCGGCTGCCCTCGCTTCGAGGCAGCGCGAAGCGAAATGCTGGCCATTATCGGAGCAGACTCCAGCCCGGATAATGTGGTGCGAAGAATGTGCAGCGACATCGCCAAGTGGAATGCGGTCGTCGGAGCGGTGACGCAGATCACTTCGGCTCTCCAGCGGAAATGGAGAGACGATCAGAGGAGGAACGACTAGGAGCCTAGTCGAAAAACCACGAGTGTGGCTGTGAAGGAGAGCACGTTATGATGGTCGGCTCTACCAAATCGGTACACGTCTCGATGGTCACAGGAGTCGAGAACCCACGAGTGTGGCTGTGAAGGAGAGCACGTTATGACGGTCGGCTCTACCAAATCGGTACACGTCTCGATGGTCCAAGGAGAGGGCTGCATATGACTAGCCGATCAAAAGCAACGCGATTCTTGGGCGCGGTTAAACCCTCGCATGGACTCATATGTATGTGGAACAGGAAATGGTTCTAGTACCCGGCATGGATCCTGTAAGTAGACTAGTGCAGAAAATGCAACGCCTCCCCCCGAAGTTATACCGAAAGGTGGTCCCGGGGGGAAAAGGGCACGGCGTTCAAGGACTGGTTTAGTGGGTCGGGAAAACTCTTTTTGTTTTCCCAACCCCACACTACCTGAGAAATGAATTCTCAGGTGTCTGATAGCAGATTCCGACCTTGTAAAAAAAAAAAAAAAAAAAAAAAAAAAAAAAAAAAAAAAAAAAAAAAACAAAACAAAAAAAAAAAAAAACAAAAAAACACACACACACACACACACACACACCCGTACCCGTGAACCGTGGGGACAGGTGAGGGTCCCTGCGGAGCTTAGCTGCCAGCTACCGGGCGGGTTGCAGTAGGCGGATAGCTGTCGGCGATTGCATACATTCATTGCATCGCCCCCGGACCAGCAGCGGGAGGATGTCTAGGACGTGGCGGAATTGAACAAGGGCTCTGTTTAATTTCTTCGAAAAAAAACCACATGGGTCCGTAAACACCTCTGTCAAGCGATCGAACGCCGCTATAAGTGTTTTAGCCCAAAACCTCACCAAACCCCGAATCCAAGATGTGACGCGACCCGTGTCGAGGGATGCATGGCTGGGGGGGTTCAACAAATTCCCAGTCGATAACGGAGCCTGTGGGGCACAGGGGCGAACCCCACACGTAATTTGCCCTTACTGCGTCACGGCAGGGCACTGGCGCAGCGGACCGTATTTCCCTAGCGACTCGTGGGATTCAAAATGAAGACAAGTGAAACAAACCAACAAAAGGGTCCCGATGCGCCCCAAGCATCGGAAAACACGGAGGTAGAAGAGGACACAAACGTCGAAATGGCAGGAGGCGAGTCAAACGGCGGCGACACAGCAGGCGGAGTGGCGAGCGCGTTCCGTGGAAGCGGGAAGGTGTTGAGATCCCCAGTGTTGAACCAGGCGGCTGCTTCGAGTCAGCAGATAGGAGTAATTGGAGAGGAGACTCCCAAGTCATCCTTGTTGAACTTCGCCGGCAGTACCCCTCAGGACGGAGTCCTGCTCGGAAGGACCGCGTTGCAGGAGGTCAGAAGGAGGGTTAACGAACTCTTTGATTTCATCAAGGACAAAAACAACGTCCACACCAGAATCAAGCAGATGGTGAATGGAGTCAAGGCAGCCATGAATGCCGCAGAGCGCGAAAACAGCTCGCTGGTGGTGACGCGGAATTCACTGAAGCTCAGAGCTGAAAGAGCCGAAGAAACGCTGAACGCAAAACTGGAGGAGGAAGCGCTACGGGAGAAAGAACCGAAAACGCCGCCCGGCCCAGGCTCTAAAAGGGACAGGGAAACGCCTGGAGAGGAGGAGGACGCAAAGAAGCAGAAGCAGGGGAATGGAGACAGTCCGGACCCAGCGAAGGAGCCAGAACCAGACCCAGGGAAGGAGGAATGGGAGAAGGTCAAGAAAAAGAAGCGGAAGAAAAAAGGGAAGCAGAACGAGGACACCCAAAAACCCAAGTTTCGCAGGGAGCGTAACAAAGGCGAGGCTTTGGTGGTCGAGGTGAAGGAAGGTGTTTCGTACGCAGACCTCCTCCGGAAAGTACGAACCGATCCGGAACTCAAGGAGCTTGGCGAGAACGTGGTTAAAACCAGGCGCACACAGACCGGAGCGATGCTTTTTGAGCTGAAGAATGACCCTGCGGTCAAGAGCTCAGCTTTTAAGTCCCTCGTCGAGAAAGCCGTAGGCTACGAGTCGAAGGTAAGGGCGCTATCGCCGGAGACAACGATTGAGTGCAGGAACCTGGACGAGATCACGACGGAGGAAGAGCTAGAAGATGCGCTGATCGTTCTTCTGGATGACCGCACGACACCGATAGCAATCCGGTTGAGGAAAGCCTACGGCGGCACGCAAATTGCGTCGGTCCGACTATCGACGCCTTCGGCGTCTAAGCTGCTGGAAGCCGGCAAGGTCAAAGTAGGTCACTGAGGCCTGTTCCTCGAGTGACCCAGCAGATGACGAGGTGTTTCCGCTGTATGGGTTTCGGCCACCAGGCGAGAAATTGCGACGGTCCCGATCGAAACAACAGTTGCAGAAGATGTGGTAGAGAAGGCCACATGGCAAGAGACTGCAAAAATAAGCCGAAGTGCGTGCTCTGTAAAGAAGGCGATGGCAATAGCCATGCGACGGGTGGCTTTAATTGCCCGGTGTACAAGAAGCTGGCCTCGGGCAAAAAGTAATGGAGGTGTCCCAGGTGAACCTCAATCACTGCGACACTGCACAGCAACTGCTGTGGCAGTCGACCGTGGAGACGGGGTGTGACGTGGCAATTATTGCAGAACCGTACCGAGTTCCACACGACAACGGAAACTGGGCCGCGGATACAGCAAGAATGGCGGCGATACACGTGATGGGGCGGTACCCCATACAGGAAGTGGTTTCGAGGGCGTTTGAAGGATTCGTGATCGCCAAAGTAAACGGAACCTTCTTCTGTAGCTGCTATGCTCCCCCAAGATGGACCTTGGAGCAGTTTCAGCAGATGCTGGATAGTCTGACCGATGAACTGATCGGACGAAGCCCGATCGTTATCGGAGGTGACTTCAACGCGTGGGCGGTCGAGTGGGGTAGCAGATGCACCAATGCTAGGGGGCATAGCCTAATGGAAGCTCTGGCAAAGCTAGACGTTAGGCTGGCGAATCGCGGAACCAGCAGTACCTTCCGCAAAGACGGTCGTGAGTCCATTATCGACGTTACGTTCTGTAGCCCGCGACTGGCGGCCGACATGAACTGGAGGGTGAGTGAGGACTATACCCATAGCGATCACCAAGCGATCCGGTACAGCATCGGGAGACGAGCCCCTGTACCAGATAGGAGCAGCCGGTCCTACGGAAGGAAATGGAAGCTGCAGTACTTCGACGAGGGTCTCTTCGTGGAAGCGCTCCATTGGTGTGATGGTCCCCAAGACTTGAGTGCCGACGTGCTAACAGCACAACTGGTGACAGCATGCGACACAACCATGCCGCGGAGACTGGAGCCAAGGAACTGTCGTCATCCAGCCTACTGGTGGAATGAAGAACTCGGTACCCTTCGGGCAAGTTGCCTCAGCGCCAGAAGACGAGTCCAGAGAGCAAGATCCGAAGCAACTAGAGAGGAGTGCAGAGAGGAGTATCGGTCTGCAAAGGCCGCGCTCAAGAAAGCGATCAAATGCAGCAAGACAAACTGCTTCAAGGAGTTATGCCAAGACGCTGATGCGAACCCTTGGGGGAGCGCATATCGTGTCGCGATGGCGAAGATCAGAGGCCCATCGATGGTGGCTGAAACGTGTCCCGACAAGCTGAAGGTCATTGTGGAAGGGCTCTTCCCAAGACATGATCCAACGACCTGGCCTCCTACACCGTTCAACGACGAAGGGGGTAGCAACGCCGAAGGTCATCTGATCACCAACGAAGAACTTGTGGCAGTAGCGAAGAGATTGAAGGTGAAGAAAGCTCCCGGCCCGGATGGAATCCCGAATTTCGCCCTGAAATCGGCGGTTCAAGCATTCCCGGATAGGTTTCGAACAGTCCTGCAGAAATGCCTGGACGAAGGACACTTCCCCGACCCGTGGAAGGTTCAAAAGCTCGTGTTGCTGCCAAAGCCAGGCAAACCACCGGGGCACAGTGGTTCAAAATGCTGTTTTGACGAACTTAATTGATTAGAGCAAAAAATAAGCATTTTCGTGCTTTGACATGTTCTACAACTTTGTTCAGCATTGTCATGGCCTACTTTTGGTGAAATTTGTTTTCCAAAATACTCATCACAGCAGGCTATGGAATTTCTAACTTTTGACAGTTAAGAGATAGAGCTTTGGTGTCTTCGGCAAAGTTGCAGGGCTGAAAATTTCCACAAACTTTGTCGAAGACGCCAAAGCTCTATATTTGCGTTGAATACCAGTTTTAGGACCTTTTTCATAAATCCCTGCCAAAAAACAGTTTTTTGACTAAAACTATGTTGAACTTTGATTTTAGACGATTACAATGTTCAGAAGAGTTGTCAGTAATATCAAAACAAACAACTTTGTCGAAGACGCCAAATTGATAGGAGCTATATGTGATGAGTTATAGCAAGATTTCGAGATAATTTAGCTAGTTTTCGAGCTCGGTATACAAAGCCTCGGGCAAATTTGGGCAAAAACCCATACAATAGGCTTCAAGTATGACTATTCCACTACAAAATGTCGAGTGAATCATTCGTCCGAAGGTTTACGGTCATAGATTTCCGAGCATTTTAATTTATTTTATTTTTGATGACTATTTAAATGCATTTAGGACACTTTTAAGGCACATAAGCCATTTTTGCGATTTATTTGGACACACGAGGCGTGTAGGTCAGACTCTTGTGAAAATTTTGATGTATTGGAAGTCTATTTTTGAGGCTATCCAGTGTATTTTTGGAAATATCTTTGAAAAAAAAAATCCCTTCCAAAAGAGCTAATCGGCGAATCTACACATCTAGTCAACGTCATAACGTTAGAGTTGCAAAGACAGTAAATTATTTCAAACATTCATATTATTTATTAGCCAATAGGTTCCAAAAATAGACTTTCAAAACATCAAAATTTTCACAAGAGTCTGACCTACACGCCTCGTGTGTCCAAATAAATCGCAAAAATGGCTTATTTGCCTTAAAAGTGTCCTAAATGCATTTAAATAGTCATCAAAAATAAAATAAATTAAAATGCTCGGAAATCTATGACCGTAAACCTTCGGACGAATGATTCACTCGACATTTTGTAGTGGAATAGTCATACTTGAAGCCTATAGAGAATTTGCAGCAAAGCTAAAAGACACATGTCGCCACCTATGAACAAATAGCGTAAACCTATGATTTTTTGAAAAAATGTGTTTTTTCCTTCATAATCAACATTTTTATAAAACTTATGCCGGATTCAGATGAGAAAAATTATTTCCAACAATTTGGTGTACATTTTTCCAATATTTGTTTGATTTTTCTATGAGAAAACTGTAAATTTAGAAAAAGATAGTAATTTGGACTATTTGGCAAGAAAGTCTGTCAAAAATCAATACAAATTGTTGAATATACGTTAACACATCTGTTATCAACTATATAACGGTTTATTTCATTGATATATACGGGGAAACTCATTTTTTCGTGTTCCAAAACATGTTTTTTAAAGAAAAAGGTCACAAATTATTGCGCGCCCAAAAGTTGATGTTCATTATTTTAAAGCAAAAAATTTTTCTCGTCTTTTGCAACTAGTTTCATGAAGATTGATGCAGGGAATCATGAGAAATAAGCGATTTTGTTCTTTAATCGACAGAAAGGCATACGACTTTAGGCAAGTAACCTCATTTTGGCGCCACCTACATTTGAAACGCAGTCGCGCTGCAAAACCTCAATTGTATTGAAGAATTCGACGACGTTTTTTCCGCTAGGTTCGCTGTTGTTCCAGCGGTGTTCGGAATGACAGCCCCCATACAGTTTGAGCAGTTTTTAGGGAAAAATCGCGTTTATAATGAAAAATCAAGCATTTTCAGAAAAGTGGGGTATTGCAAAGTGTGGCAATTTCGCTAACGATCATAATGCGTGGTGATTTGTAGTGATTAATTGTGACTGGTATTTTATTTAAACGACTTTTCTAAAAAGATGATCGATATTTTGGATAACTTGAGTCAAATGTTGCAAAAGTTAGAAGTAATGATGAAATATAATAAAAAAGTGTTTACACTTTACTTTTATTCCCGTTTGAGCAAAATATTGACCTTAAAAATGCATTTTGGTGATTTTTTGGAAATTTTTGGAAAAAATCGAAAAACTGGCAATTTTTTGAGAAAATTATTGTAATTATGCTGTAATATGACTCTAATAGTTTGTTCTAGCAATAATACACACATAAGGAGTATTATCAATCAAATAAAGCTTATTTAAATCAATTTTTCAAAAGATCTTTTTGGTAAATTTGAGGAAAAAACATGAAAACCTAACTCAGCCCCTATGATTTATACATCATTCGATTCGTTTATGCGATTGCCACACTTTACAATAACTTTCATCGACGTTAAAAAATATTTGAAGGAAACAAAAATCAAAAACTGCAAAAAAAATAATATTTCCAAGCACGCTGTCATTCCGAACATCGTTGCGTAGTGCTTCTACTCGCCACCAGGATGCGTGCACGTTTCTGTCGAATCTCTCAATGGGTTTTTGCCCAAATTTGCCCGAGGCTTAGTATACCGAGCTCGAAAACTACACAGAAAAAAAAAATCGGGTAAATTTACATCATTTATGATGTACCAAAAGTGCACGTCATTAATGATGTAAAATTAAGTCAATTTCATTTGAAATTTACATGCCATCCGATGTAAACTGGGCAAGGCAAAATAGTTTCAAGTCATGTAAATTTCCGATGAAATATACGTAAATTTACCCAACCAAAAAAAAATTTTTGGGCCCCGCTGAACCTTGAATCCGATGTAAATTTCAAATGCCTTTGTACATCGTACTTCAGATTTATTAAATTTTAACTTGATTTTTGGTAAAACATCGAGTGAATAAAATAAATGTTTCTGAACCGCAAAACGTAAACAAAAGAATTGAAAACTACACCAGACCACAGATTCAGCGGAGCAATGTACAAACATGTTTAGGAAAAAGTTATTTTGTCGACCATGCTTAAATTTTGCGAAAAAGGAGGTGATGTTAACTATAGAGAATTTGCAGCAAAGCTAAAAGACGCGTGTCGCCACCTATGAACAAATAGCGTAAACCTATGATTTTCATAAAAAATGTGTTTTTTCCTTCCTAATCAACATTTTTATAAAACTTATGCCGGATTCGGATGAGAAAAAATATTTCCAACAATTTGGTGTATAACTTTCCAATATTTGTTTGATTTTTCTATGAGAAAACTGTAAATTTAGAAAAAGATAGTAATTTGGACTATTTGGCAAGAAAGTCTGTCAAAAATCAATACAAATCGTTGAATATACGTTAACACATCTGTTATCAACTATATAACTGGTTATTTCCGTGGTATATACAGGGAAACTCATTTTTTCGTGTTCCAAAACATGTTTTTTAAAGAAAAAGGTCACAAATTTTTGCGCGCCCAAAAGTTGATGTTCATTATTTTAAAGCAAAATTTTTTTCTCGTCTTTTGCAACCAGTTTCATGAAGATTGATGCAGGGAATCATGAGAAATAAGCGATTTTGTTCTTCAATTCAGCAGAAAGGAATACGATTTTTGGCAAGTAACCTCATTTTGGCGCCACCTACATTTGAAACACAGTCGCGCTGCAAAACCTCAATACGAAATGTACTTATCTGGCGGAAGGCAGTCAGCTGTTGATCGTCGGAATAGAACAGCGTCCGCCGGATGGAATTCGTCTCGAGGCTAGTGGTCTGGATGAGCCCATACGGCTTCAAAGGTTGAGCTGCTTCTGCTCAGCCATGTCATTCCCCGCGACATGGTCCTCGAACTCATTGGCAACGGGCGGCGGAGTATCCGTTCGACTCAGCAAAGTTTGTCGAACCTCTGCAGCGACAGCGCGGGCACTGTCAGAATCTTTTACCAGGACATCATCGAGTCGGACTTCTTCTCTAGACGGAAACAGCACTGCATGTAGACTCCGGATCAGGTTGAACTGCTTCCGTTTTCGTCGATTCGAGTGGTCCGTGGCAATTCTCGTGAAACGCATTTTGGCAGTCGCAGCAGAACAGCAGTTTTCACTGAGAAGAAACGCAAGACGATTAGTTTGGGAAGAAACGCAAAACGGTTGCGATGTCGTCGGTTCCATACTTAATTCCCGAAGAGATTTTCCACGATCGACTCACTTGCTGCACACAGATAAGAGCTGAAATAAGTTGAAAAATAAGTGAAACTAATTAGAAAAACTATTTCACGTTGAACAAAACAGTGTCATTATATTTATTACGTATTGTTCTTACTTACGCAACTACGAAGCGTCCTAGCGGTGGACGTTTCTGTTGGAGTCGATGGCAAACTAGTAGCTAGTCGGTTGGAACAACGTTCGCTTAATGGTCTGATCGTTGTTGTCCCACTAAACGAACGTTTTGCCCTGTTCCTTCTCTACTTGGTCTGTTCCTGCCGATCCTGGTCCGGTGATTACTGGGTCATCAATCGTTGTAAAATGAAAGTCTTCCTTGTTTCGCGGTTCGCGTTCCTCGGCCATTCGTTTCTAGGGCACCTCCTCTGACTTTCGATTCAACTCCTCGTTGTTCCGCTCGACCTTCTTCCATTCGGCTTCGGCCTCTTTGGCGTTCGAAGGACCAAACCGGCGCGGAACACATATTCAATCGCCTCAACCTCGTCGACCAGGAACCGAAAGACCGCCTTCACCTGGGTGCCGCATCAGCTCGATCTGTACCTCCATGAACTGTTGATGCCGTTGACGCCATTCCGAAACGAGGAATAGTTTGCTCTTGGCCGTACCCAACCAGGCTTCCGGTGGAATCGAATGCCTATGCAATGGAGCAACTTTTGCGTCGCGGACAGGTTCTGAAGAGGGTTGGCCAGCGTGGCCAGCAAACCGGAGGCGGCCGAAAAGTCGTACATTTAGACTGGACTTTGAACTTGACCCGCGAGAAAACAAACTTACTACACGCAAAACGGACATTAGGTATAAATTCCTAATTTTTAGTATTTTTTGAACTTATGTTCTAGCTTGTCAAATTATACCTAAAAATTAGTAATTTTTTCTTCCTAAAATTTAGGATTTTTTTAGAACATTGAAGTACTTCTTAAAAATTCCTAAATTTTAGTATTATTTTAGTTCAAGAATTGTGATTCACGTTTTGACATGTCAATGTCAAAATAATTTCGCGGCTGTGAGTTTGTGTTCCGTGGTGCTGCTGTTAATTTTTAAATTGTGGGAAGTGGCAAGGTAAGTTTTGTGCCGGGAACCGATCGGAAATTGATTTCGAGTTGGCCGACGAAACTTTCCACGTGGCCATCCGGATCCAGTGCAGCCCCGGTTGGGTCGGCAGAAACGCAAAGCCGTACCCGACTGGCCAAAAGTTGTCGAACGAGTTCAGCGCAATCAGTTCCACGTGCAGCTTTGGCCAAACCTGGATTCCGCGGCAGGCCAGGTGCAAATCGAGCGGAGTTCCAAAGTTGGACCGCCGAGGATCGACGCGGGCCGTGTTGGCGACACTGTCCCTCGCAGTGACCCTCAATCACTTTCCAACTGGACCCGAACTGGACGCTCCATTTGCAGAACAGGTTCGGCTCTTCAAAATCCGACGCGTGGCACAGTTCTCCCAGGATGGGACAGAGGTTCCGCCGGGGCATCGCTGGATTTAGTTACGTAGCTTTATTTTTTTTTAAGGGAACCGCTTTTTGAGTGCCAAGGAGGAGGACGGAACCTTCAACTCCCGGCGGGATTAAAAAAGCGCGGCCGCGTCTTCCCTCTCGTGCCCTTGAGGACGGATGTTTGCGGAAGAGCTGGAAAGGGGGAGTATAAAGGAACCCCAACCGGGGGGATTGTGCGATCCACTGAGAAAGATGTTGGAGGCGAATGAAAGGTTTGAGGTTGGTGAACCAAAGTTTATCTTGTTGTGATTTGGTTGGGAGTTGCGGGTGTGTGTATGTGTGTGTGTATGTATGCGTGTGTGAAAGTGCGTTTGTGCTCGTGTGTGTATGAGAGACTGAGAGTGAGAGGGCGAGGGTAGAGGAAGAGAAAGTGGGAGAGAGAAGAGGAGAGGGAGAGAAAAAGGAGGGAAAGAGAGAGAAAGTGGGAAAGGGAGAGAGGGAGAGAAAGTGGGAGGGAAGAGGGACAGAAAATGTGGGAGAGAAGGAGAGCGCTAGGGTGAGGGTAGATGAAAGAGAGAAACTACGAGAGAAGGAGAGAGAGAGAAAGAGAGAGAGAGAGAGAGAGAGAGAGAGAGAGAGAATGAAGGGGGGGGGGGGGGGGGGTAAAATGTGTGTATAAGAGAGAAAGATAAAAATAGTGCTAGAGAGATTAAGAGATAGAGAGGACAGAGAAAGAGTGAGAAGGAGAGACAAGAGAGGGGGAGAAATAGAGAAATAGTGGTAGATAGAGTAACAGGTAGGAGAGAGCAAGTGGGAGTAAAGGGGCAAAGTGGGAGGAAGAAAGAGAGAGATGAGAGAGAAAGTGGGAGAGAAAGTAGGAGAGGGAGAGAAAGTGTGAAAGAGAGAAGGGGAGAAAATGTGGTAGAGGGAGAGAGGGGGGAGAGGCAGAGAGAAGGTGGGAAAAATAGAGAGGATGGGAGAGCGAGAAAAAGTAGGATATAGAAGAGAAGAGAAAGCAAGCTCGAAATAGAGAGAAAGAGGAAGAGAGAGAGAGAAAAATTTAAAAACCCTAAATTTCAAACATTCTCAAACTCCAAAAAATCAAATATTCTAAAATTCAAAATATTAAAAGATTTTTATATTGAAGTTGTAAAAATATTCAAATATTACAATAATAAAATATCAAAAATAAATAATTATGAAAATATTAAAAAATCTAAAGCAGTAAATTATTCCAACAATAAAATATTAAAATATTGAAATACTTAAATTTAAAATAACAAAATATGAAAATATTAAAAAATTAAAATATTAAAATATTAAAATAATAAAAAATTTAAAATATTAAAAAATTTAAAATTCTAAAATATTAAAAAATTTAAAATATTAAAACATTAAAATATTAAAAAATTAAAATATTAAAATATTAAAATATTAAAATATTAAAATATTAAAATATGAAATATTAAAATATTAAAATATTAAAATATAAAAATAAAAAAATATTAAAATATTAAAATATTAAAATATTAAAATATTAAAATATTAAAATATTAAAATATTAAAATATTAAAATATTAAAATATTAAAATATTAAAATATTAAAATATTAAAATATTAAAATATTAAAATATTAAAATATTAAAATATTAAAATATTAAAATATTAAAATATTAAAATATTAAAATATTAAAATATTAAAATATTAAAATATTAAAATATTAAAATATTTAAATATTTAAATATTAAAATATTAAAATATTAAAATATTAAAATATTAAAATATTAAAATATTAAAATATGAAAATATTAAAATATTAAAATATTAAAATATTAAAATATTAAAATATTAAAATATTAAAATATTAAAATATTAAAATATTAAAATATTAAAATATTAAAATATTAAAATATTAAAGTATTAAAATATTAAAAATTTAAAATATTAAAATATTAAAACATCAAAATATTAAAATAATAAAATAACAAAATATTAAAATATTTAAATATTTAAATATTAAAATATTACAATATTAAAATATTAAAATATTAAAATATTAAAATATTAAAATATTAAAATATTAAAATATTAAAATATTAAAATATTAAAATATTAAAATATTAAAATATTAAAATATTAAAATATTAAAATATTAAAATATTAAAATATTAAAATATTAAAATATTAAAATATTAAAATATTAAAATATTAAAATATTAAAATATTAAAATATTAAAATATTAAAATATTAAAATATTAAAATATTAAAATATTAAAATATTAAAATATTAAAATATTAAAATATTAAAATATTAAAATATTAAAATATTAAAATATTAAAATATTTAAATATTTAAATATTTAAATATTAAAATATTAAAATATTAAAATATTAAAATATTAAAATATTAAAATATTAAAATATTAAAATATTAAAATATTAAAATATTAAAATATTAAAATATTAAAATATTAAAATATTAAAATATTAAAATATTAAAATATTAAAATATTAAAATATTAAAATATTAAAATATTAAAATATTAAAATATTAAAACATCAAAATATTAAAATAATAAAATATTAAAATATTAAAATATTAAAATATTTAAATATTAAAATATTACAATATTAAAATATTAAAATATTAAAATATTAAAATATTAAAATATTAAAATATTAAAATATTAAAATATTAAAATATTAAAATATTAAAATATTAAAATATTAAAATATTAAAATATTAAAATATTAAAATATTAAAATATTAAAATATTAAAATATTAAAATATTAAAATATTAAAATATTAAAATATTAAAATATTAAAATATTAAAATATTAAAATATTAAAATATTAAAATATTAAAATATTAAAATATTAAAATATTAAAATATTAAAATATTAAAATATTAAAATATTAAAATATTAAAATATTAAAATATTAAAATATTAAAATATTAAAATATTAAAATATTAAAATATTAAAATATTAAAATATTAAAATATTAAAATATTAAAATATTAAAATATTAAAATATTAAAATATTAAAATATTAAAATATTAAAATATAAAAATATAAAAATATAAAAATATAAAAATATAAAAATATAAAAATATTAAAATATTAAAATATTTAAATATTTAACTATTAAAATATTCAAATCATCATAAATGTATTTTAAAATATTAAAATATTAAAATATTAAAATATTAAAATATTAAAATATTAAAATATTAAAATATTAAAATATTAAAATATTTAAATATTTAAATATTTAAATATTAAAATATTAAAATATTAAAATATTAAAATATTAAAATATTAAAATATTAAAATATTAAAATATTAAAATATTAAAATATTAAAATATTAAAATATTAAAATATTAAAATATTAAAATATTAAAATATTAAAATATTAAAATATTAAAATATTAAAATATTAAAATATTAACATATTAAAATATTAAAATATTAAAATATTAAAATATTAAAATATTAAAATATTAAAATATTAAAATATTAAAATATTAAAATAATAAAATATTAAAATATTAAAATATTAAAATATTAAAATATTAAAATATTAAAATATTAAAATATTAAAATATTAAAATATTAAAATATTAAAATATTAAAATATTAAAATATTAAAATATTAAAATATTAAAATATTAAAATATTAAAATATTAAAATATTAAAATATTAAAATATTAAAATATTAAAATATTAAAATATTAAAATATTAAAATATTAAAATATTAAAATATTAAAATATTAAAATATTAAAATATTAAAATATTAAAATATTAAAATATTAAAATATTAAAATATTAAAATATTAAAATATTAAAATATTAAAATATTAAAATATTAAAATATTAAAATATTAAAATATTAAAAAATTAAAATATTAAAATATTAAAATATTAAAATATTAAAATATTAAAATATTAAAATATTAAAATATTAAAATATTAAAATATTAAAATATTATAATATTATAATATTATAATATTATAATATTCTAATATTATAATATTATAATATTATAATATTATAATATTATAATATTATAATATTATAATATTAAAATATTAATATATTAATATATTAAAATCTTAAAATATTAAAATATTAAAATATTAAAATATTAAAATATTAAAGTATTAAAATATTAAAAATTTAAAATATTAAAATAATAAAATATTCAAATCATCATAAATGTATTTTTAGGTAAGAACATTTATAAAAAAGTTGTTTTTTATGTAAATAAAAATATAAATGTCATTTAGACCATTGTTTTCTTCTGCCTGCATATCTCTTGGATAATACCTAATTTTATCTTTGATTATTCCTAAATATAAGTTATTTTGGTTACCTTACTTTTCTAGAAAATACCCAAAATTTAGATATTTATGCCTAGAAATTAGGAATAATCGTGGTCCGACATCTTGAATTATACCTTGAGCGCTTACTTTTCCAGAAAATATCTCAAATTCAGGCATTTATGTCTAGAATTTAGTAATAATCATGGTCCGCCATCTTGAATTATACCTGAATATCAGTTATTTTGGATCCCTTACTTTTCCAGAAAATATCTCAAATTTAGGTTTTTACACTTAAAATAAAGAATAATCGTGGTCCGCCATCTTGGATTATACCTAAATAAAAGTTATTTTGGATCCCTGACTCTTCCAGAAAATACCTAAATTTTAGGTTTTTATGCCTAGAATTTAGTAATAATCATGGTCCGCCATCTTAGATTATACCTAAATATTATTAATTTTGGTTCTCTCACATTTCCAGAAAATACCTAAATTTTAGGACTTTATGCCTAGAATTCAGTCATAATCATGGTCCGCCATCTTGGATTATTCCTAAATATAAGTTATTTTGGATCCCTGACTTTTCAAGAAAATACCTAAATTTTAGGTTTTTATGCCTAGAATTTAGTAATAATCATGGTCCGCCATCTTGGATTATACCTAAATATTAGTCATTTTGGTTCCCTCACTTTTCCAGAAAATACCTCAAATTTAGGTATTTATTCCTAAAAATTAGGAATAATAATGGTACGCCATCTTGGATTATACCTGAATATCAGTAATTTTGGATCCCTCACTTTTCCAGAAAATACCTCAAATTTAGGTATTTATACCTAAAAATAAGGAATAATCATGGCCCGCCATCTTGGATTATACCTAAATATTAGTAACTTTGGATCCCTCACTTTTTCTGAAAATACCTCAAATTTAGGTATTTATACCTAAAAATTAGGAATAATAATGGTCCGCCATCTTGGATTATACCTGAATATCAGTAATTTTGGATTCCACACTTTTCCAGAAAATACCTAAATTTTAGGTTTTTATACCTAGAATTTAGTAATAATCATGGTCCACCATCTTGGATTATACCTAAATATTAGTAATTTTGGTTCCCTCACTTTTCCAGAAAATACCTCAAATTTAGGTATATTGGTTCTTCAATTATACCTAAAATTTAGGAATTCTCGTACTAAAACGCGACTAGTAATTTTATTACTAATAGCCGATTAGTAATAAAATACCTTATTGCAGTCAGGTTCGATTATACCTAAAAATTAGGAATTTATACCTAATGTCCGTTTTGCGTGTAGGTACTCTGGGATTTGAAACAAAGCTCTGTTTGCTGCAATCGAATGACAGATGCAGAAACGATGCGCGTGAAATCAAAACAAAAATATTTACACGTTACAAGAGAAATAGCCAAAAGCGAATTGAATTTCTTGAAAGAGGTACTAGATTACACGCTCCTGATATAAAACCGATTTAATTTGATGTTAATCTTCATTAAATTACAAATTTTCATCAACGTGTAACAAATCAGCATTGTTTTGACACTTCGTTAAATCTTTCGATGTGTTTTTTTTTTCAAATTCTTTAATCAAATTTCTAAATGTTGTCTATCCGAAATCTAAAATAATTGTATGTTATAGGAAGAAAATGAAGGTTTGTGAATCAAATGATAGTTTGTTACCTGGAGTTACATATCTTCAGTGTGGATACATCCTGCCGGCTGCTAGAACCATAGCAAAATTCAAGCTTCTTCAGCTGAATTACTGGTGTTTCATCCGAGCAAATCCACCGGAATCGGCCAAAAACTCTCGCCGGAGCCGATAAAATGCCTTGTTCCCGTTTGATTGCTGGCTGCTGGATCGTGTTTGTGTTTACGGTTTTGTTGTGTAGAAACTGGCTATGCAAATCTCGATAAGGAGTTTGGCTGGGATTTTCCGATCAGTACAACTCACCTGCAATCTGTACGCCGGCCACTTCCATGACATGAAAATACTCATCTCGGCTACAGCAGATCAGCTGCCAGAAGGAACTCGGAATTTGGCCTACTGGAACTGCCTTCTGTTGCCCATGTCGCTCTCCAGCCACCGCTGAATGTGTCTAAAATGGTTCATTGTTGTGAGTCATGTCTTTAAAAGGGGACCGACTTACCAAAATGTCCGCCGATTGACTGATTTCAGTCCTTCTCCAAAGCAGACGGATTTCCTCCCACTTTTGTTGGCACTGACTGACACTGGCGTTTGGTTCCAAAAAGCTTGTTTATTTAGGTAAATCGAGCATTTAAAGTGGTACATAAACAAACACTTCCACTGCACCGCTCGCCTAACATCTCTCTACTGAATTGTTTTGGTCAGCTGATAAACAAAACACACTCTCAGAATTGAAATTTAGGTGCTTTTCAAATTTACAATTAGAAAATTATACAACATCACTTCAATTACATGCTTTTCATTTTTCAAATTTGCCATTCTTCAGAAGTTGAGGGATCATTTACATTTAATACACGCATTACGTTGAATCTCATTTTACATGAAGGTCCTTTAAATGCAATACAATTCTTTAAATTGAGTTTCAAATTTACATTAAGCATGTTTACATTAAATAAAAACATCAATTCAGTGCCGTGTAAATTCACACTTTTTTTCTGTGTAGCTAAATTATCTCGAAATCTTGCTATAACTCATCACATATAGCTCCTATCAATTTGGCGTCTTCGACAAAGTTGTTTGTTTTGATATTACTGACAACTCTTCTGAACATTGTAATCGTCTAAAATCAAAGTTCAACATAGTTTTAGTCAAAAAACTGTTTTTGGCAGGGATTTATGAAAAAGGTCCCAAAACTGGTATTCAACGCAAATATAGAGCTTTGGCGTCTTCGACAAAGTTTGTGGAAATTTTCAGCCCTGCAACTTTGCCGAAGACACCAAAGCTCTATCTCTTAACTGTCAAAAGTTAGAAATTCCATAGCCTGCTGTGATGAGTATTTTGGAAAACAAATTTCACCAAAAGTAGGCCATGACAATGCTGAACAAAGTTGTAGAACATGTCAAAGCACGAAAATGCTTATTTTTTGCTCTAATCAATTAAGTTCGTCAAAACAGCATTTTGAACCACTGTGGATTGACGTCAAGAACGCGTTCAACAGTGCGAGCTGGGCGGCCATAGCAGCAGCGCTGCACAAAATGAAGGTGCCTGACTACACTCAAACCCCGTTGGTTTGACACCAACTGTTGTCAAACGAACGGGGTCACTTTTTAGTTTGACACCCTTCTTACACGGAGTTCACACACACTACTAAACGTTTGTTTTGATAGTGTGCGTGAGCGCCGTGTAAAAAGTGACAGTTCGTCACTTTTTAGTTTGACTTTGACCAACCAACGGGGTACAAACTAAAAAAGTGTCAAACGAAAAAGTGACCAACTACCGGGGGTTGAGTGTATTTGTGCATGATCTTGAAGAGCTACTTCGAGAACCGCGTGCTGGTCTACGACACTGCCGATGGGCAAAAAACCGTTGTTGTTACCGCGGGAGTTCCACAGGGTTCTATTCTGGGTTCAGCACTGTGGAACGGAATGTATGACGGAGTGTTGACACTGGGGCTACCCAACGGTGTGGAGATCGTTGGCTTTGCAGACGACATAGTGCTGACGGTAACCGGCGAAAATGTCGAGGAGGTCGAAGTGCTGGCTATGGAGGCAATCGCAATGATCGAGAACTGGATGCTCGAGGTGAAGCTGCGGATCGCTCACCACAAGACGGAGATGATACTGGTTAGTAACCACAAAAAGGTGCAGCAGGCCCAGATACACGTTGGAGAACACGTCGTGCATTCGAAGAGAGCGCTCAAGTACCTCGGGGTGATGGTGGATGACCGGCTGAACTTCAACAGCCACGTCGATTACGCCTGCGAGAAGGCGGCTAAGGCGATCATGGCACTGTCGAGGATTATGCCGAACAACGCTGGACCCAGGAGCAGTAGGCGCCGCCTCTTGGCAAGTGTCGCGACGTCCATACTTAGGTACGGCGGACCGGTATGGTGGACGGCGCTGGGGACGAAGCGAAATCGAGCGCTGCTCGACAGAACGCAGAGACTGATGGCCATGCGAGTTGCAAGCGCGTACAGGACCATTTCGTCGAAAGCAGTTGGCGTCATAGCCGGAATGATCCCCATCGGCATCACACTGGAGGAGGACATCGTGCGCTACACCCGGAGAGGCACGAGAGGTATCCGGGAAGCTGCGAAAGCCGAATCGCTGGTAAGGTGGCAACGTGAGTGGGACACCACGGAGAAAGGCAGATGTACGCATCGGCTTATCCCGTCCGTATCCACGTGGGTGAGCAGAAGGCATGGAGAGGTCACCTTCCACCTCACACAGTTCCTGTCGGGCCATGGCTGCTTCAGGAAGTACCTGCACAGGTTCGGACATGCAGAGTCTCCTCTCTGTCCGGACTGCGTCGATTGCGAGGAAACACCAGAGCACGTGGTGTTCAGCTGCCCTCGCTTCGAGGCAGCGCGAAGCGAAATGCTGGCCATTATCGGAGCAGACACCAACCCGGATAATGTGGTGCGAAGAATGTGCAGCGACATCGCCAAGTGGAATGCGGTCGTCGGAGCGGTGACGCAGATCACTTCGGCTCTCCAGCGGAGATGGAGAGACGACCAGAGGAGGAACGACTAGAAGCCTAGTCGAAAACCCACGAGTGTGGCTGTGAAGGAGAGCACGTTATGATGGTCGGCTCTACCAAATCGGTACACGTCTCGATGGTCACAGGAGTTGAGAACCCACGAGTGTGGCTGTGAAGGAGAGCACGTTATGACGGTTGGCTCTACCAAATCGGTACACGTCTCGATGGTCCAAGGAGAGGGCTGCATATGACTAACCGATCAAAAGCAACGCGATTCTTGGGCGCGGTTAAACCCTCGCATGGACTCATATGCATGTAGAACAGGAAATGGTTCTAGCACCCGGCATGGATCCTGTAAGTAGACTAGTGCAGAAAATGCAACGCCTCCCCCCGAAGTTATACCGAAAGGTGGTCCCGGGGGGAAAAAGGGCACGGCGTTCAAGGAATGGTTTAGTGGGTCGGGAAAACTCTTTTTGTTTTCCCAACCCCACACTACCTGAGAAATGAATTCTCAGGTGTCTGATAGCAGATTCCGACCTTGTAAAAAAAAAAAAACACACACACACACACACACACACACAGACATTTGCTCAGAATTTGATTCTGAGTCGATATGGTGGGTCTAGGAGGTCAAATTAAGAAGTTCGTTTTTCGAGTGATTTTATAGCCTTTCCTCAGTAAAGTGAGGAAGGCAAAACATTGAAATAGTTTTCACTCGCCTTTGCACTTATCGCGCATAAACGTAAACGTAACCTTGCACCAAAGTTCTCCTACTCGAATGTAGGTGGCGAATAGAGTTTTTAGTTTTGGTTTTGGGGGCCTATCAAAAAGGACCGATATGTTAATTTTTAAAAATTGAATTAAAAATCCATTTTAAATACTTTGCGGTCGTAAAAACGGTCATTGCACCCAGGAAAATAATCTTTATCGTTGTGAACAATAATAGGGGAAAGAGGGGCAAGTGTAACAAGCTAAGGAAATGCTTGTTATAACCCATTAAAAACGTTAAAAAATCTGTAGGATTTTTTTTTTATAATCATCTTATTCCAAGTCTTTACTAAGACTTTGATAGAACAAGTTTTTTAAAAATCCAGTTTTTTAAATGTAAAAAATCGATTTTTAATTTTCGATTTTCCGTACGTTCTACTCAACTAGTGGGGCAAGACGAACAACCCGTTGGGGCAAGAGGAACAAGGCATGAAACAACATGTTAGTTTGCTAACAATTTGAAACGTTTCTTTCATTTTTAGATTAAATAATAATTTTTTACTTAATACAAGCCTTATCCGACAAACTTCGTTCTGCCTTTTTTTCAGGGCTGTGGAGTCGGAGTCGGAGTCGGAGCCGGAGTCGGTGGAGTCGGGTCTTTTTGGGGACCTGGAGTCGGAGTCGGAGTCGGAGTCGTCAAAACTCGAATAGCTGGAGTCGGAGTCGGAGTCGGAGTCAGCTAAATTTTATGAGCTGGAGTCGGAGTCGGAGCTGGAGTCGAACATTTCTGATAAACCCGGAGTCGGAGCCGGAGTCGGAGTTATCTAAAATTTAACACAATTTTTTAAACCTTTTTATTGTTCAGTATTTTTTATAAGGCAGGTTAATTCCCAAAACTTTAATATATTTTAAATTTATTTTTTGAATCGCGTGCACTGCGTTGACATTTTTTCATTTGATTGATTTTTTGGTTGGTTCAGATGGCATTATGTTTTTGAAGCATTTTTATTTTGATTGGATAGCTCTAATTGTGTTTTTTCACTTTAATCACTAAATGATAACCTGTTAATCCTCTCTTACCCTTGTTGGTAGTGGCATAATTCATAAAATAGAAAACAATTATGGTCAAAATACAAAAAAAAATATTAAATTGATTCTTGACTGCTTCTTTTTGCTTTTATTTATGTATTTTTTCTAGAGGTGTCCAATTTCGCATAAAAAAAATATATGCCGCAAAAGCAAAATTGAGATTTTTTACGTTTTTGTTTACCATGATCAAATAAGATGAAGAATTAATTTGTACCATGAAATATTTCAAATAGGTTTTTGACAGCTTAACCAATTTGTTCAAGGACTGAAACCAGTATGACTTTTTTAAGAAAATTTATTTGTTATGAAAAACTTAATTTCTGCATGATTTTTTTTTTCATTTCAACTTAATTTGACAAACATACTCTCTCATACTGGTAAAAAAATGCTAGTTTTAATTTTTTTTTATTATTTTATTCACTCTCCAAACGCTTTGATAGAAAATACTTCTCAACAAAAAATAGCAACGAACTTTTTTTGATTTATTGTACGATTTGCGCTTATAAAATTAAAAAAATCATACATTTTCTAGTTGCTGCATGAATTTTCAAATGCGGTCAAGCTATTAGTTGATCTAATTTTAACCATTAAAGATGTCCATTAAAGCTGTCCTTTACAATTTTGATGCAAATTATAAATCAGAACTAAGATCAGAAAATTTTCAATAAATTTAAAATTTCCCGGGAATTCCCGGGAATTCCTGGGATTTGGCTGAAAATTTCTCGTTTAATAATCACTGTTTTTTTTAAATCGGAAAGATAAATGTTCACTATCAGCACTAAACAAAAATGATAACGTTGGGCCAATGCAATTTTTTTTCGATTTTAAATGATTTTTCTTCAGAAAAGTCGATGAAAATCGATGGGGTTATGTAAATATGTATCCATCTAATTTCTTATGAGTAAACCTAAATAAAAATAAACAAACTGTTTGCTCTACAGCATGGCCTTGACGTTCTCGATTGCGAGATTCCTACTCGAAACTAGGTGTACTTGAAAACTAGAGAACTTGAATAGTCCTATTTATTTATGTATTCATAATTCTAGGTAGTTAACTTTCAAAACATTTAAAACTTGTTGAAAACTACTTCCTGAGATAATCCGAACTGTTTGTATTACATTCGTATTTATCATTGTTCAAAACAAAAAATCAAATTGTCAATGTCCCCCCGGTTTACGATATTCACGCATCTATAAACTGAACATGTGAGTGATGCTATGAAAACAATGTTTTAGGTATTTTAAATACTGGGAAGGTTTCGGAGTCGGAGTCGGAGCCGGAGTCAACAGTTTGTTGAAAGCTGGAGTCGGAGTCGGAGTCGGAGTCGGCTAGAGTTGGTAGGCCGGAGTCGGAGTCGGAGCTGGAGTCGGTTGGAGCTGAAAGCCGGAGCTGGAGTCGGAGTCGGAGTCGGCATAACTCAGAAAGCCGGAGTCGGAGTTGGAGTCGGAGTCGTTCAAAATATGACCCGACTCCGCAGCCCTGCTTTTTTTGTTATTTCTTGACGTTTTTAGTTTGTTTGCTTATTCAGCCTTCTGTGATCAAAATTTGGTTTTACGTAAATTTTCCCATACAATCTGCAGATGCTCCGGAATCGGCCAAAGTGGCAATTTTTTAGCATATAAACCTTCCTTGGGCTTCTACGAACCCAACGGAGCAAAGAGCGCTCCGATCCGACTTTCCGTGTTCAACTGATGCGCGTTCGAACAAAACCATCGAATTTTTTATATATATAGAAGATTTGAATGTTTTTACGAAAAAATATTATTTATATGATAAATAGTAAATTTTCATAATATCGCTAGATTGTGTATGGAATTTTTTTTTAACAATTGTTTATCAGTTTTTAAGTACTTTTATGTATTTTCGATTTTTTTCCATACTAAAAATCTATGTGGTACACTTGCCCCACCTGAACAAGGTTTTTGAAAAGCTCTCAGCAAAAATAACTACAAGTTAAATCATACCTTATAATAGGTGTAAGTCATTGGTAGGGACACTACTAATCTAGGAAAAATAGCATTTTGATAAACTGAGCCTAAAAACGAACCCTAAGCCTTATTTTGTACTTTCCAAACATTGTTAGAAAACAAAGGTTTTGAAAAAACCTAATTAAATATTATGCCCCGTGGCGTTTACGTCGTGTTGGCGGTTATGTGGTAGTAGAATCAGTTAATTGCATTGCTAGCAACAATTCCTCATACTGGAAATAATCATAATTGTAAAAATTACGGCCATACGAGCGATTGTTCCTCATGCCCCATATGGTCGTCTTGCCCCACCTTCCCTTATCTCAAATTTAAGCTTACCCAATTCGATGGTAACATTTCAAAAGGCATCATGTACATTTTGACACTTTCTGGGTTATTGCATATTCTGAAAGTACTCCTAATAAGCTACCTCTCCACCAAAAATGAGCAAAAGTTACTTCAGTAAAGTCTGTTTAATCATGATTTTAAATAAAGTAACATAAACAAAATCTCTGCCATCACCAGTGCCTGTTTATATAGCTCTGTCAACCTGTCAAACAAAAGACTACATGAACCTCGTGACGAAAAAAAAGCAACATGAACAAAGCGCCATGTACATTCGGCGAAGAAAAACGAATCATAACAAAGCACCCCCCTCAATGACAGCAGGGCGATATCGACGTTGGTGATTTCAAAAGGAGTTATGTTTGTTTTACTCAAATAAAATTACGGAAATGATGTGTTATTGAATTTGGATGATCAAGTATCAATAAAAGCAACGTTTTTCATCGTTTGTTATTATTAGAACATCTTATTTTGCTTTTATATTAAAATGGGAATTGAAAATGGGTGCTCATCATTCAAATGCGTTTTTCTCAAACACATGGTTTGTACATGATGCTTTTTGAAATGTTGGCGTCGAATTAAGGGTAGAAAATACATTTTTAAGTTTTTTGGTTTGTGTAGATAACGTGATCCATAACGTCATGATTCGAATTCCCGGACGCTTCGAAACCCGGACACTTCATTTTGTTTTATCAATTATTTGGATATAAGTTGGCATTATGAATGCCAAAACTGTGTTATTTGATGAACTCCAACATCAACTTTCATTTGAAGTTTGTTTGAACGCTGTAGTTAATGCCAAAACAATTTGATACAATAAAATTATAAGTTTACCAAAAATGCGAAACATTTCACTTGAAATATTTCATAGGCGTTCGAAGCACCGGGAAGGCAAAGCAGAAATTTATGGTTACGATTTCCTTAAATTCTATCAAATTTTTATACAAACTATCGATTGTTTTGATGCTAACAGCTTATTTGAGACCTAAAGAATGCCATTCACTAACATTTCAGTCCAAATTTGTGCGATTCATAAGTAAAATCGAGTGTCCGGAATTCGAAGCAAAAGTGTCCGGATTTCGAATCAGCTTTTATCAGTGTCCGGGATTCGAAGCACAACAAGTCATCTTAATTTTGAAATTCTGATGAAAAATTGTTTGAAAAGACATATTTTGCATGCATTTTCTTGAAACTGACTGTTTAAACTACATCCTGATGATATTTCTACATTTCCAACTTATTACATGATTTTTTGCCAGCTATAACAAAAATGATATGCTACTAAGTGTCCGGATTTCGAATCATGACGTTAACTGGCATTTTTTTTTGCAAACAGGCTTTCTTTTGGGTAGAGAATGTATTACTGCGGGCGTCAATAATTAGAGTTCACGCGCGGTGATACGACCGCAAGATAATGGTCGCATGACAGCCGCATGACAACCGCAGAACATATTTTTGGCTGTTGTCAAAGGTTGCCTTGAGTTTTCAGCTGACTTTTTGGAAAAAAATCAAAACAAACCAAGTTGACGCCGAATCAACACAGAATTTCAGTTCAACTTGCTGATTTTTACACTGCGGTAGTTAGGCGGCAATAATCTCCTGTCACTCACAGCGAGGGAGAAACGTGATTTTATCTAGCAATAAGCAATATTTTAAGATTTTGGTTGGTAGAGATAGAATGATCTCAAATTATCGTCCTTTTTTGCGCTTCTTGCCTTGCTCTTATTGGCTGTGCCAAAATATGGATTTAATTAATTGAAATGTGCTGTCAAGCTTATTCTCAATCGCTCGTTGTTCATCGAACATTAGGGTGCCCAGAAAAAATGACCACCTGCTTCACAAGCAGAAAATGGTTATTTTGGTTATTCTAAGCATTTGTGCAAATTTTGAGTGAAATTTTTTTGAGATTAACCCATCAATACCCGAGCCTAAAGTTGGTAAAAAACATGTTTTTCATGCAAAACATATTTTTTTATTCGCTAATAACTTTTTAGGATCGAGTTTTACAGCTTTGGTATGTACTACAAAGTTGTAGAGCATTAAGGGGTTACATACATGTAGAAAATCACAAAAATTCATATTACAAAAAAATATTGAATCCACTAAAACATGGTTTTCAATCACTCCTGAAAGTTTCATGAAGATATTACATGCTTAAACTGAGTTAAAGACGATTTTAAGCTCAACATTTTGCCGTGCGCAAAGCGGACTATCAAACTTTCTGAGCGTTTTCCACGAAACACCGAGTTGATTTACGGGTGCCACGAGATGGGATGGACCAAATTGGCTGAAATTTGGGATGAAGACTCTCAAGACATATCCCGTGTGCATGACGAAGCCCGATTTTGAAATTTTGCCTTTTAAAAAAATACAAAAATCAAAAACTGATGATTTTGACAAAGAACTTTGTCCTAAGGGCTCTATTCTGGTGAGGTGTCAATTGACATTTACTCAGTGCGGACGTTACGCATCGGCGGCCGTTACTGATCGTGTGGTCCGCCCTAGAACCGCCCTGGCGGGCCGAGGGCGAGCCACCTGGGCGGTTGAAATTTGACATTTGAAATTTTTCAATTTCGTCCGCCCTCCATCCGCCTTGGCGTGCCATGGGCGCATCGCCTGGGCGGTTCAAACTGATCGCTGAAATGTTTCAATATCGTTTGGCCCTCAATCGCCGCGGCGAGCCAAAGGCTGATTGCCGTGGCGGTTTGCATCTGAAGGAATTTATCTCGAATTTGACATTTCAGTCAGTTTTCAACGAGCTTCGGTGGGTGTTGTTATTTAATCGGCGGCTGCTGATTTTCGTTGTTAAGTTTGTGTTGGGAGAAGTGTTGTGTTGTTTAGATTGTTTACTTATGTAAACAAACAGTTGAAAGTGCGTTTGAAATAGTGATTGAAGGTTGTTTTGCAAGAATCGTTATTGTTGGTGTAATTTATGTGACACCCCTTATAAATATTGTTGGCAGATGTGCAATCATTTGGAATACTTAGAATTTGATATGTTTCATTGTTGTTATGATTTGATTTGTTCTTTTTTGTATGTTTGTATGGAAATTTGGTGTACATTTTGGTAAAAAGTATATCTTTCCCAGGGAAACCTCTTCAAGGGTATCGAGGTGGCATTTACAAAGCGGATTTTGTGCCAATGTTTACTCAATTAATGTTAATGTTTTTTTGTGTGAATGTTAACACTCCATAAGTTGCGGGTTCAGTGCCAGCAGTGGAGGCAATTAGTGGTGCAGCAGCGATTTTTGTCTTTCTTTTGTTTGACGTTTTTTAGGTGTGCATGATGCAGGACGTGGGTAGGAAGTAATTTCAATTATTTTCAATTATCAGTTCAGCGGCAACAATATCATTTAAAATTGTGTTTAATTTTTTTACAGCTTCCTGGATCATTTATAAATGAACTGCTTATATGTATTTATCTATTCTTCATTTGATTTATTTGAATGTTTATATCATTCCTATTCCTTGTCCTTTTTTCTACCATTCCTCCATACCATATATGATCAAATTTCATGAACTAACGACAGTTACTGAAATAGCAATGGAACCATCTGAAGAATTTTACTTTAAAATATAATTATCTTTCTTCCAGCTTCCGGAAATCTTCTTCAATTTTAATGCCTACATTTATCTATTCACTAGATGATTTATTTAAATGTTTATATCCTTCCTTATCCTATTCCTTTTCTTTCAGCAATGGAACCATCTGGAGCATTTGTCTTTTTAATTATAGTTGTTTGTTTTGCAGCTTCCCGGAATCATCTTTAAAATTACTGCTTATTTGTATTTATCTTTTCACTGTAAGATTTATTTGAGATTTATGTTTATATTCATATCTACCATTTCCCCATACAATATATGATCAAATTGAATGACAAGTAAGAACATGGGGTGTAATCTACTAGGATACTTTCTTCGGATTAGCTGCGCTTGTGTTTGATTAGATTAGAGTATGAATTGTTAACATTCAATACGTTGCCTGTTTATATGTAATTACCAATAATACATGAACATTTTAAATAATTTAGTTTTTAAGAATTAGTTAAAGAATTGTTTTTATTTGCAGGAAATGGAAAATCTTCGCAACAAGTTTGCTTATCAATAAATTATTTTGTTTCTTTATTTTTTTCATCATTTCACCTCAGTGAACTAACAACGCACGTAAGATTTATTGAGAACAAAATTATGTTTTTTGTTTCATATTTTTGTTTTATTTCTAAATTTCAGCACACATGAATCTACAAAGATCTGCATTTCTATATAAGGCACTTTGTGTTTTTTTTTCAGTTTTAGATGAACTTGAAAAAACACTATCAGAATCCTGAAGGAACCTGAACGGGTATTCTGCTTGGGCGGATGAAATATGTATGAAAGGCGAATCGAGGGCGGGCCAAGGCGGTTGGAGCTTTTTGGGCGGATGAACTTTATATGGGGGGCGTAACAGTTAGTTTTGACCGAAAATCCGTCAGAGACGGATCGACGGTGGTAATTTTATTGCTCACACACACATACACACATTGAAAGACACAGGTTGTGCACCACCTTGGGAGGAATTCTGTTCTAAAGAACATTGTTAGAATGGTCACTCGGAAACCAGAATGAGTCAATGAAATGGGGTTGGGACCAAACTGGTAGGATATTGGCCACACCCGGAGTGGCCATGGCCCTGAGGGAAGGTTCTACCGGGGGACATTTATCGAACCATACGACTTGGGGCAATATGGGTGTCAAAATTCATGGTTTTTGATACTGGTGATGAAAATGGCCATTTTGATAGGATTGCCCACACCCGGAGTGGCCATGGCCCTGAGGGAAGGTTCTACCGGGGGGACGTTTATCGAACCATACGACTTGGGGCAATATGGGTAACAAAATTCATGGTTTTTGATACTGGTGATGAAAATGGCCATTTTGACAGGACTGGCCACACCCGGAGTGGCCATGGCCCTGAGGGAAGGTTCTACCGGGGGGACAGGCCCGTATCCAGGATTCTTCAATGGGGGGTGTTTCCCCCCATAAGGCGTTAGGGGTGTATGTGTGTTATAGGAAGGGCGTATACAGTAGGGTGCCCAGAATATGGGACTTTTTCTCAAAACCTCGCTCCACAAGCTGAATATTGTTCCTTGACCTATTTTAGGACTCTGGGCCAAATATGAGCAAAATCGGTCATAATTTACCCATTGATACTTGGAGGCGAATTTTCTATGGGAAAAATCGAAAAAATGTATGGAAAACCCAAGTTTCTTACGGTTTGGTCTGCACGGTGCGCTACTTTAATCCAAATATTCCCAAAAGTGAGATTCTTAATGGAAATGTAATGCTCCACAACTTTGTAGAACATACCAAAGCTGTAAAACTCGATTCTGAAAAGTTATAAGCGATTTAAAAAAGTCATTTTTGTATGAAAATCATTTTTTTCGCCAGCTTTAGGCTCGGGTATCAATGGGTTAATCTCATCCAATTTCGCTCAAAATTTACACAGATGCTTAAAATAACCTAAAAAACCGTTTTCCGCTTGTGGAGCAGGGGGTCTTTTTTTCTGGGCACCCTAGTATACAGTCAACAAATGCGTACCAAACAAAAACGTGAAATTTGCTTTATATATTGTAGCAGTAATGCTAAAAAAAATCTAAACATCAAAAAGTTCATGAAAATATTGTTATTCTTGCTTATATTATTGCTGTGATATATGTGATAGAAAATATTGAAATAACGTTATTGAATCCTTGATAGTTTAGATTGTTTTGTTTTCAATTATTTTTTTTCTCTTCAGTAATTTGCTTTGTACCAAACTTACCAGATTTCTAGCTTTCTTTGAAAGAACACAAACCTCAAAGCTGACGGATTTTTTTTTCTTGTCAAATGTAACATACCAACCAACAACTTTTATTTTCAATCCTCGGTCATATCACACAATAACATTTTTAAACATTTTCGAATCAATCACATTTCAGAGAACAGTTTGTAGATAAAAAAGATAATATCGTCAAAAAAAATTGATTTGTCCGTACAAGTTTCCATAGAAGTTTGACAGCTGCCCATACAATTGCTTACGAAGCCATTTCACGCCACTCGAAATTGACTTTTTCTGAACATGCCTAAAATTTAGCGGAGCTGTTTATCCTAACAAAACATGCAAAATCCCTTCTTTTTGGCACCGCCCCAAAGTTTTACGATTTATTTTTTTTAAATTAGTTTTCGAATGGCCATGTCGTGGATACAAAAATGCAAAAATCGACTGCTTTTTTTTAAAAAAAACGCTGAATTATATTGCGTCATCAAATTTTTTATTCGAATCGAACTTTACTTGTTAGGGCAAGTTGAAATCTCTTGAGAATTTCACATTTATAAGCTTAAAGTAGCAGAATTTACCTACATCCATCCCTGCATCATTTATTTTAATTGCTCAAAATGCTGCCATGTTTGATATTAATCAAAATGATGACGCTGAATTGAATCAGCGTCAATTCTTTTAAAAATTGCAGTCGAATATTCGTTGTCGAATATCTCATTTTTTCCAAAATATTTGACAATGTTTTTTTTACAGGCGAAAATCGTAAAACTTTGGGGCAGTGCCAATAAATAGAAGATTTTTTCATGTTTCGATATGATAAACAGTTTCGCCAAATTTCAGCAGGATCAGAAAATGTAGATTTCGAATTTGTAATTTTTGTTTCCAGTTGGGGAGAAATGACCCTATATTAAAAAAAAAACTTTTTTCGTACATACACGGAGAAAAAAGAGTTCCTAAAATCGTGAACAAGCGTTCATGAAAATGGGAACCGCGAACAAAGTGTTCAAATGCCATTGTACGTTTTTCAAAATCGTACCATGGGATTTGAACACTTTGTTCGTGGTTCCCATTTTCATGAACGCTTGTTCACGATTTTGGGAACTCTTTTTTCTCCGTGTAGTCAAAGTTGGATTTGGATCTGGCTGATAACGATCTAAGTATTTTACTAAAAAAATCAAGGAGGGCCTATCCAGTTCGTCAAAGGCTTTATAATAAAAATAGCTGGCCGATTTTAGTGCGATTTCGATTTTTCGAGATTATAATGAGGCCTTATTAAGCTAAACTTCAGTTTTTTTTTCAAGGCTTATGAAGGCGTATTAAGCGAGAATTTAGTTTTTGTCTTTCTTACAAAAGAAAGGTTTAAGGTTTGCTTTTGGAAAAACGCTTTTCTCAGAAATCTTAAAAAATCGTGCACGGCGAGAGATCGTCCCAGAAAAAAAAATCCTATGTCTAGTTTGAAGGTTTAGATGCGCTCTTTCGATTGAATTTTGGCCCGAAACCCGGAACTCAAAGTCTGATTTTTGAGAGCTCTTTTTCTGAAATACTTGAGCGATGTCTGTATCCGCTCTTAAAAAAATTTGTGTCTTCCATCATTGGAAAACCGCTCGTAAAATCCACAATTTTTATATTTCAGATTTGTAGCCGTGGGGTCGGAGACGAACATTTTATTTTTCGATTTACAATTTTCGACCAGTAAATGTGGTCAAAGCCATTTTTAGAGGTATTTTTTGGACTATTTTACAGATAACACTATCAAATTAAAAGAATTCAGTTTCAAATAAAAATCCATTCGAAAACATGCGCCACTAACTGCTTGGGGCCAAAATTTTAAGCTTTTCTAAAATGTGTTTCGAGAGATATAGCCATATTAATGTTTTTAGTCTTATTTTTACCCTATTTTTTCCTATTACATTTTTGGTTTTATACGGAATCATAAACTGAACATCAAATTTGAAGACCCGGCTCGTTCTCGCTCAAAAGATCGACAAGTCGTCAAGTTAAAGCATAAACGCCAGCACATTTACGCTTGCGCGTTTTACGCTGCGCGTGAAGGTGTTCTTTCTGGCTTCTCATAATAGATCGACAAAGTGCAATATCGATACATATTTTTTTAAGTTAATCATAGACGAATATTAAAGACTGAGTACCCTTTATTTTTTTCTAATAATGTCAATCAAAAAAGTTTTTCTTAATTAAATATAATTAGTTGATAATTAAGAGCCATAATGTACCTCGGAAAAAAATGCATTCGAGGTTTAGTCTAAAAAGATACGAAGCTTTAGGTCAAATTCTCACTGGGTGGTATCATTATGTTTCTGAAAACTTAATTACACCAATATATTTTTCGTAAATTCATCATTTTGCAAGAAAGGCTCTATTTCACCTCTGGTGATATTAAATAGGGTTTTTTATATTTTCTTGAGGGCGTATTTAGTGACAGTTGAATTTTTTTCAAGCCGTCAGCGATCAAAGTTTTTTTTAAATATTTTCTTGAGGGCGTATTTAGTGGAAGTTTTTTTGCAAGGCGTCAACGATCAAAGTTTTTTTTTTTAATATTTTCTTGAGGGCGTATTAAGCGAGAGTTTAGTTTTTTTTTTCAAGGCGTCAGCGATCAAAGTTTTTTTTTAAATTTATTGGGGGCGTATTTAGTGACAGTTGATTTTTTTTTTCAAGCCGTCAGCGATCAAAGTTTTTTTTAATAATTTATTGAGGGCGTACTTAGTGAAAGTTTTTTTCAAGGCGTCAACGATCAAATTTTTTTTTTTTAAATTTATGAAGGCGTATTAAGTGATAGTTTAGTTTTTTTTCAAGGCGTCAGCGATCAAAGCTTATTTTATATTTTCTTGAGGGCGTATTTAGTGACAGTTGATTTTTTTTCAGGCCGTCAAATTTTTTTTAAATATTTTCTTGAGGGCGTATTTAGTAGAAGTTTTTTTGCAAGGCGTCAACGATCATAGTTTTTTTTAAAATAATTTCTTGAGGGCGTATTAAGCGAGAGTTTAGTTTTTCTTTCAAGGCGTCAGCGATCAAAATTTTTTTTTAATATTTTGGGGGCGTATTTAGTGACAACTGATTTTTTTTTCAAGCCATCAGCGATCAAAGTTTTTTTTTATAATTTATTGAGGGGATGAAAAAAAAAATTTCAAGGCGTCAACGAAGGCGTATTTAGTGACAGTTGAATTTGTTTAAGCCGTCAACGATCAAAGTTTTTTTTTTTATATTTTCTTGAGGGCGTATTTAGTGGAAGTTTTTTTGCAAGGCGTCAACGATCAAAGTTTTTTTTAAATAATTTCTTGAGGGCGTATTTATGGATAGTTTGTTTTTTCAAGGCGTCAATGATCAAAGTTTTTTTTTAATTATTTTAATAAAGGCGTATTAAGCGAGACTTTAGTTTTTTTCAAGCCGTCAACGATCAAAGTTTTTTTTAAATATTTTCTAAAGGGCCTATTCAGTGAAAGTTTTTTTTTTTCAAGGCGTCAACAATCAAAGTCAAAGAGGGCGTATTTAGTGACAGTTGAATTTGTTTAAGCCGTCAACGATCAAAGTTTTTTTTTTAATATTTTCTTGAGCGCGTATTTAGTAAAAGTTTTTTTTCAAGGCGTCAACAATCAAAGTTTTTTTAATTATTTTATGTAGGTAAAAAAACATTTATAAAATAATTAGGAGTATAGTTTTGTTTCAAGGCGTCAACGGTACAAGTTTTTTCAAAATATATTCTTGAGAGCGTATTTAGTGCATGTTGAGTGCTTTTTCAAGGCGTCAATGATAAAAGATTTTTTTAAATATTTTATTGAGGGCGCATTCAGTGAAAGTTTAGTTTTTTCAAGGGGTCAGCCATCAAAGTTGGTTTTTAAAATTATTTTTATGAAGGCGTATTAAGCGAGACTTTAGTTTTTCTCAAGGCGTCGACGATCAAAGTTTTTTTTAATATTTTCTTGAGGGCGTATTTAGTGGAAGTTTTTTTGAAAGGCGTCAACGATCAAAGTTTTTTTTTTAATAATTTCTTGAGGGCGTATTTATGGAAAGTTTTTTTTTCAAGGCGTCAACGATCAAAGTTTTTTTTTATTTTTTTAATGAAGGCGTATTAAGCGAGAGTTTAGTTTTTTGAAGGCGTCAGCGATCAAAGGTTTTTTTTAAATATTTTCTTGAGGGCGTATTTAGTGAAAGTTTTTTTTTTATTATTTTATGTAGGTAAATACGCCTGTATATAATAATTAACCCTCTACAACCTAACCCCGCCTCTAGACGGGCTTCGATCTAAAAAATCGCCAAAAATCAATTTTCCAACCGATTTTTGATCTTTAAAAAGCATTGGAAAGAAGAACTCTTAAAATTTTAGAAAAATTCAGGGTTGGAAGTTTAGCTTGTTTTATGTGACTTTGCCAATGTTTTTAAAAATGTCATTTTTTTAGGGGTCAATTTTGGCTGTGTTTTTTAGTAACATTTTCTATATTTTCAGTAAAAAGAAGTATGCAGTAATTTTTGTAGTGTCCCAGACTATGCCTCTACACATTTTTTTGCAATTTAAATGATGATGGTGCCATTCTATAGCAAAAAATGTGAAAAACATGCAAAAAATTTAAAAAGTGACTGCAAAAACGTGAAAAAATTAGATAGGCAAAATGTAATTATATTAGGTGATAGAATAGACCAAATACTACCAAAAACAAACATAAACTAAACAAGATAAATGCAAATTAAAATACTAAAAATGAAACAAGAAAAACATAAAACAAGAGAAGTAAAGTTTTTCGTAGAACAAAAGTTGCTCAAAATGACCTCCTGAACACGGGAAAAATAAATATTTTCGAAAAAAAAATTTGGGCAGTAGAGGGTTAAGAGTATAGTTATTTTTGAAGGCGTCAACGATACAAGTTTTTTCATAATATATTGTTGAGGGCGTATTTAGTGCAAGTTGAGTTTTTTTTTTCAAGGCGTCAAGGCGTCAACGATCAAAGTTTTTTTTTTTAATTTTCTTGAGGGCGTATTTAATGAAAGTTGTTTTTTTTTTGCAAATATTTCTTTGAGGGCGTATTTAGTAAGAGTTTAGTTATTCTCTTGGCATCAACGAACATAGTTATTTTAAATATTTTTTGAAGGGTGTGTTTTGTGAAAGTGGAGTTTTTTCTTAGCGTCAAATGTTTTTATGAGGGCGTATATACTGAGAGTTGAGTTTTCACTTGATGGCGTATCTAGTGAGAGTGAAGTTTTCCCCTGGTTGTCAAACTTTTATAGTCAAAAAAATGGCGGCCCTTCGGGCCGTGTCGGGGCGTTAGGGGTGTAAGCCATTTTTTTCCATGGGGGGTGTTGAACACCCATAACACCCCCCTTAGATACGGCCCTGCGGGGGGACGTTTATCGAACCATACGACTTGGGCCAATATGGGTATCAAAATTCATGGTTTTTGATACTGGTGATGAAAATTGCCATTTTGACAGAATTGGCCACACCCGGAGTGGCCATGGCCCTGAGGGAAGGTTCTACCGGGGGGACATTTATCGAACCATACGACTTGGGGCAATATGGGTATCAAAATTCATGGTTTTTGATACTGGTGATGAAAATGGCCATTTTGACAGGACTGGCCACACCCGGAGTGGCCATGGCCCTGAGGGAAGGTTCTACCGGGGGGACGTTTATCGAACCATACGACTTGGGCCAATATGGGTATCAAAATTCATGGTTTTTGATACTGGTGATGAAAATGGCCATTTTGACAGGATTGGCCACACCCGGAGTGGCCATGGCCCTGAGGGAAGGTTCTACCGGGGGGACATTTATCGAACCATACGACTTGGGGCAATATGGGTATCAAAATTCATGGTTTTTGATACTGGTGATGAAAATGGCCATTTTGACAGGATTGGCCACATCCGGAGTGGCCATGGCCCTGAGGGAAGGTTCTACCGGGGGGACTGGTGATGACATTTATCGAACCATACGACTTGGGGCAATATGGGTATCAAAATTCATGGTTTTTGATACTGGTGATGAAAATGGCCATTTTGACAGGATTGGCCACACCCGGAGTGGCCATGGCCCTGAGGGAAGGTTCTACCGGGGGGACATTTATTGAACCATACGACTTGGGGCAATATGGGTATCAAAATTCATGGTTTTTGATACTGGTGATGAAAATGGCCATTTTGACAGGATTGGCCACACCCGGAGTGGCCATGGCCCTGAGGGAAGGTTCTACCGGGGGGACATTTATTGAACCATACGACTTGGGGCAATATGGGTATCAAAATTCATGGTTTTTGATACTGGTGATGAAAATGGCCATTTTGACAGGATTGGCCACACCCGGAGTGGCCATGGCCCTGAGGGAAGGTTCTACCGGAGGGACATTTATCGAACCATACGACTTGGGGCAATATGGGTGTCAAAATTCATGGTTTTTGATACTGGTAATGAAAATGGTTATTTTGACAGGATTGGCCACACCCGGAGTGGCCATGGCCCTGAGGGATGGTTCTACCGGGGGGACATTTATCGAACCATACGACTTGGGGCAATATGGGTATCAAAATTCATGGTTTTTGATACTGGTGATGAAAATGGCCATTTTGACAGGATTGGCCACACCTGGAGTGGCTATGGCCCTGAGGGAAGGTTCTACCGGGGGACATTTATCGAACCATATGACTTTGGGCAATATGGGTATCAAAATTCATGGTTTTTGATACTGGTGATGAAAATGGCCATTTTGACAGGATTGGCCACACCCGGAGTGGCCATGGCCCTGAGGGAAGGTTCTACCGGTGCCATTGATTGAATAAATTTAATTAGAATTAATTATTCAGGATTAAATAAATAGGCAAAGAATCAAAAAATATAAATAAAAATAGCATGATTTTTAGAGTTTTGTACAAAGTTCTTTGTCATATTGGTCATGTAGAACATAACCACCTGCACCTTTTTTATATGAAAAACCCAAAATTATTTTTATTTAAAAAAAAAAGTTTTTTGAAAATCGGCCTTCGTCATGCACACAGCACCGTTTTAATGAGTCTTCACCAAAATTTTGAGCCGATTTGGTCACGGCAGTGTTCAGATATCGTGGCACCCGTTTTTTTTAAATGACTAACTTCGGATAGCTATATCTCGGCAATGATACAACCAAATGTCTTCAAATTTGTTTTGATAATAGATGAAAATGTATATTTTAATGCTCTGAAAACAGATTTTAAATAAAATTAAGTGTGTGCTCACACCAACCTCTGACTTTTATGTCGATATACATGTATGTAATCCCTTAAATATTCAATGAGAAACTCACTTTTGGGAATATTTGGATGGAAGTAGCACAACGTGCAAATCGTAAGAAAATTGGGTTTTCCATACATTTTTTTTATTTTTCCCATACAAACTTCACCTTCGAGTATCAATGGGTAAATGTTGACCGATTTTGCTCATATTTGCCCAAGAGTCATAAAATAGCCCAAGGAATAATATTCAGCTTGTGGAGCTTGTGGAGCGAGAAAAAGTCCCATATTCTGGGCACCCTAACGACCATGCATCTTTTAACAAACTCTAGGGATTCTTTTATCTCAGATAGTCTCTATAGTCAGAAGACTTCTATCAAAATATTGGGTAATAATGGTAGTATCGCAGTATTGTTTTGCATGCATTGTATTATTCGCTTTTTTAAACGTTGCTCCAATTTTTTATTCAGTAAATCGCATTCAAGAATATCTATGAATATCAGCTGCAAGTTACTTCCACGGATGCTTCACCACAAAGCACCGACAAGATTGGTGCAATAAATCTAACAAAGGGCATTGTAGTTGGTTCGCCTCCCCAATCGATTGTTCGTCGATGGCTCGTTTATCTTCAAATCAAGCATTAAAAAGAACCAATCAAACGGTGAAAAACATCGTTCAATCTTCGAAATTGAAATTCATCTTGAGCAACAGCTTATTGTTGTGCACTCTCCGGAGCTCGCTGCCTTCCGTTGGTTGGTTTCCGGTTCCAAGCGGAAGATCCGGGATATTCGAGGGAAAACTAGAAGACGAGCACGAAAGCGTATGGCCCCAATAAGCATAATAGCTAAACAAGCAAGGACTGACAAGATTCAAATCGTACACATTTCCTTTGCCAATCGTTCATTTTCTTACTGCTCTCTGGCTGGCTTTCCGGTGGTACAACAATAAGAAGGCGGTTCGGATCCTTCGTCTTCCTGGGCTGCAGGTTTTTCCTTTTGATTGACGCGAAGTGCCTTCCCAATTGGTATGCATTGTGCTACACTACTCAAGAGCAATAGTGGAATTTTGTGTGTATCGTCGAATAGGAAGCAATCCATCTTCTCAATATATGCCATTATTTGTCTCTATTTTTCCATCCCCAATGAATCAGTGTTTGACGTGCGTTTCGGATTGAAACAGCAAATCCGGTTCCGTTCGACGGCCACCACCATCCAACCTAAGATATAGAGATGTTAGAATCTAAAGCTGGTGGAAGGAAAAACAAACGAGAAAAGTGTCCGCCTCTTATTGCTGGCAGCTGCTTTCTTGCAAACAAAAAAAGAGCGATGCTTGAATCTGTCTTGCCACGAGAGTGACAGGAAGTCGTTGTTGCAAGTATCAATCTTGTCGTACCATTTTTAGCAAGACAACCAGAAGGAAGCGATTTTAGCGTAACGTGCAGAGCCATTGCTATCCTGTTTAGCATTAATTTTGGAGACGTTATTTGTGTTGAACTTTTCAATTTATAAAAGCACATTTAATCGATTAACCCAGCGATTCTAATCGGAGATCCTAGCTTAAAAGTAGGTTCACTCGGTTCACTATCGAAGGTTTAATTAGTACCACTTTTAGGTGAAGCGGGAAGATCAATGTTTAATGAAAAAATCTGGAGTTTTTTTTTAAAATGCCATGTAAACAACATTTCAATTTCTTGCATTTTGGGTGGCTTTTTGAAACCGCATTGAGTCAGGAATATTCAAAATCACTCAGCAAGCAAAAAATTAAAGATAAACATTAAATTTAGATATGGGTAATTCTCCGCAAACTCACACAGCCCAGTTGCCCATCCCCCCCCCCCGCTATGATCTGCGTGAAATTTTCTCATAAGGAATAATTTTTGTCGCTGATCATGAATCCACGAAATCGTTGATCGATCGAGACGCGGCGTCGTGTAAATTGTTGCATCAATTTATGAAATAATGTTTTAAATTGTCATGGTGATTAAACTTTCTGCTATAATGTCAGTTTAGATCGAAAAGCTCGTGACATTTCGTGGTGCAAAATTACATGTTTTAACTTAAGAAATAACTGTGCGTGAGTGTTATTTGTATTTTAACCATAAAACTTTCCCATAGCATCGTAGCTTGGATGGCTCGGCGACAGGTTTATTTTATTGAAGTCCACTCCATAGCATCGTAGTCCATAGCATCGTGAGTTGCTTGAATGGGATGCTGTGGATTCAATGCGCTCATGTGGTTTCATCAGGAATGGAGCGACAAACTCCATGACTGATGGGTCAGTAAATTCAAGTTTTGGGTTAACATTGCTTCCTTTTGTATTTTTTCTTTTTTTGAATTGCAGGCTTCTTAAAAGAGCGCCGGAATTGACTAATATAATATGGATCTTCAGGGTCAAACAGTGAGCGGTGGTTGGCTCCCACTAATCTTGATTCCTTAAGGCCGATATCAAGAGATAACAAGCTTAAAGGAAGTGTGCTAGCAAGATTCTATTAATAGTTTTAGAAAATAATTTGTTTTATATCGTGAGAATCTGCATACTGGATGGAAACAGGATCGAAACCTTCACTTTCCAAACATACGTGAATTTCTCCAAACTAACAATGAAAAAATATCTTCAAACACAAAAAAAAATTGAGTGATTCAAACTCCTATATAGGCAACATCAAAAATCCTTTTTACTGTCATTTTCAGAAGCCTCCATCTGCGTTGGCAAAACTTATAGTTACGGCTATCATAAATTACCTTCCCTATCCCTGTCTGTTTTCCAGTTGACTGGCTTGCCTAGAAGCATTCCTACGTTAACGGACGTCGGATGCCATTCAACAGTCAACGGAACTTCTGGCGCAACATCTCTTCCCCTTCCCTGTGCTACTTCACTTGAACGCCGCTCATTACTTCATTCAATTTATTTTGGCAATATCTTCCTCAATTATCCGGATAAGTTGTGGCCACACAAAAACACACCGTCGTCGCCACCACAATCATCACAGCCTAGCACATTCGGGAAGTTTTCGTCCAACTCTGGTGAGAAAAAGTCACCCCACAAAATGCAAAGCCAGTAACGATAATCTCGTGATCTTGGAGTGAAATAAAATTAAAATCAAATTTAAATGGATAAGCTGCTCCAAAATTTCGTCCCGCAGACTTGTACTACTGATGGCATCTTTTTTTACTTCTTTTCACTGGGTCATGGGTCGTCAGCCGGCGCACAAAACCCAATTTCGGTGAAAAGAAGCAGAAATCTTTAGGTGTCACGGATGAGTGAAACGCTCTTCCGTCGGCGAGGTCGGTTAGTCTCTCTCTCCACATGGGAGAGGTTGCGAAGCCAAGCAGAACACGCGTATCTTCCTGATGATGGCGCCCGCCACTTTAGAATGTAAAGGACGCAGAAACGAGCTCTGGTTGATGTTAGTAGCAGCACTATAAGTGTGCTCTTCACTCTGCTTACAGACACTAAAGTGGTGCGTTATGTAAGTTTTGCCGAGATTTTTTCTGTTTGTTTGCTATACCGTTAAAGTTTTTTTTGTTATTGCTGATTTAAATTTATTTTTTTCCATGAAATGCATCGCTGGAATCTGGGGTCTACGCATAGGGCGTTGAAAATAATTGCAAGACTGTCTTATGTGGTATGTTTAGGTGAGGCACAATACATCTATGCCCTGATCTCTTCTGCTTTTGAGTATTTTTGGGGTAATTTTTGATCAATGTAATGCAGTTTAATGTTTGATATTTAAAAATAAAAAAGTAGTGCACGCAGTATAAACTATAAGTCTAAGCATTGTCACGAAATTTGGTTGAATTTGTGTGGGGCACACGCATGAGAGCGTGCCAGTCTATGTAGAGAGTGCCTATTGCACTCTCGCAGTGACAACAGGGAACTGCTCGATGACAGCGTGCGGCTGTCAGTCGGGCAGTCGCATCTCAGCAAGCGGACAAGCAAGATGCACGTCGCGGTCCGTGATCACTCCCACGTGGTGGGTGATTTCCTGGAGGCAGTTTGCGGCTACACATTTTGGCGACCGTGGCAGATATTTTGCTTACTTTATTATAGCAAATCCTGCAGTTTTCACTTTGAAATCATCCAGGAAATCACCCACACTGCGGGTTTGTTCCAGTATTATTGTTTGTTTGGGAAATTGCTGTACGGATTGCGGTTGGTGTTGTGCGTTGGTGATGAGAGTAGTAGTCGTTGAGAAATGAAACAGTGTTTGTAAAGAACACCTTTGGAGAAGATTTGACGCATGGAATAGTTTGTGGTATGTATGTGTGCGAGGTCAGGAGACCGAATTTCGGAAAGGAGGAGTGAAGATTGATGGACCGCTCATGGTGTGTGTGTGAGTTTGAGACCGCACCACCAGAGCGAGTTTTTTGAGAACAGCTCGGAAGAGAAAGAGTGAAGTCTGATGGACCACTCAAGGTGTGTGTGTGAGTTTGAGACCGCACCGCCAGAGCGAGGTTTTGAGGACCGCTCGTACGAGAAAGGGTGAAGTCTGATGGACCACTCAAGGTGTGTGTGTGAGTTTGAGACCGCACCACCAGAGCGAGTTTTTGGAACCGCTCGGAAGAGGAAGAGTGAAGTCTGATGGACCACTCAAGGTGTGTGTGTGAGTTTGAGACCGCACCGCCAGAGCGAGGTTTTGAGGACCGCTCGTACGAGAAAGGGTGAAGTCTGATGGACCACTCAAGGTGTGTGTGTGAGCTTGAGACCGCGCCACCAAAGCGTGTTTTGAGACCGCTCGAATGAGAAAGAGTGTAGTTTGAGGGACTACTCAAAGGTGTGGGAGAGTTTGAGACCGCACCACCACAGCGTGTTTCCGAGGACCGCTAGGCAAAGTCATAATTCCTAAAAAATAAATCGATCGTTTTAAGTAAAGGGAAAGAGAAGAGATAGCGCTTACTACTCAAAAATAAACAAGAAGAGTGCGGTAGACCAGACCACTCTGTAGAGTTAAAAGAAGGGTGTATTTTAGAAGCCCACTCTTAAAGGGAGAAGGAAGAGTGCATTCGTACGGACCGATCGGAAAAGGGAATAAAAAGAGTCGCTGATCGTTGGATGAGGATTGTGAGTATGTTCAAACATGTGCTTCGAACAACTGAGTGGCTTAAATCGCTCAGAGTACGTCAGGAACTTAACAAATGACTTAGTTGTTTTCTTAGACTTGTGTTTTCATTTTGGTTATGTAGAATCTGGTTTTCGCAGAAAATGAAGCATGCCAACCCAGTCACGTTCTAGCAAAATTCTAGCAGAGTTCTCACAGAGCTGGATATTCTTACAGCATTCTAGCAAAACCAGCTCTGCTAAAATATTTCGGGACTGGGAAATACCTTAATGTGGGTTTAAATAGTTTAAGGTTTGAGAAAGATCAATCGAAGGTTATCGTGACTAGTTTAGGTTTATCGTTTACAATAACTAATGTAGCTGGGTGTTAGAGACAGGGGAGGTTGAGAGAATTAGACAGAGAGAAGGTTAGATAAGGACAGAGTTAGCGAATGAAAGAGTTTAGGAGATAGGTATAGAAAGATAGATAGGGATATATAAAGGGAATTATATAGAGAGAAGGTTAGATAAGGAGAGAGCTAGCTTATGAAAGAGTTTGGTAGATAGATAAAGAGGGAAAGATAAATATAGATATTTAGAAGGATAGAGGGATAGATAGATTAAAATAGAGAGGTGAACCGCTCGTCAAAGGGAAAGGAGAGAAGCCGGGCTATTTGAAGAAAAAAGAGAAGTGTGAAATTGTGTGAACCACACGGTAAAGATAAAAAGAAAAGTCTGATGGATCATTGGGAAAGAAAAAGACAAAAGTGTGGTCAGGCATCTCACTCAAAAGAAGAGAGGGAACAGATTAGTTATGCGAAACAAGATCTTATGTTAAAGAAAAAATTTAAATCATTTAATCACTCAGGAAACGGAACAGAAAAATTATAAATTTTTTGCGCGATTTTAGAAGGAATCTTAAACGACGGGATACAAACAGCCATAAAGAGAATTGGAAAAGGTTAGAATGATGACCTTTTATGAAAAGTGAAAAGGGGAAAATGATAAAAGAATTATAGTTTTTTGCGAAATTTGAAGTCTTTGGAAAACTTAGCGAAGGAAATTTATTTTAACAAGCGTTGATCAAAAATGTATTTAGGCAGACGAGTGATAAGAGAAAATGCGGTGCGTGATGGTAGAAATATTGTCAGCCTGTATGGATCAATCAGACCGCGCACTGGACTAATAATCCAGTGGCAGTCAGATTCCGCGGCGAACACATAAAAACCCCTAAGTGTTAAATTGGTATTCGCCATACCGGAACACAACAAAGGAACCTTTTTATCTGAAACATTTGTATAGATACTTGTCGATGTTAGTTTTAAATGTAATATGTGCAATTCAACATTACATCAAATTATTTTATTTTAGAGAGGAAGGGAGATGTGTGGAGCACACGCATGAGAGCGTGCCAGTCTATGTAGAGAGTGCCTATTGCACTCTCGCAGTGACAACAGGGAACTGCTCGATGACAGCGTGCGGCTGTCAGTCGGGCAGTCGCATCTCAGCAAGCGGACAAGCAAGATGCACGTCGCGGTCCGTGATCACTCCCACGTGGTGGGTGATTTCCTGGAGGCAGTTTGCGGCTACACAGAATTGGTTGCGGGGAGTCCCGAGTTATGATCAAAAATGTTAACAGAAGACGAGTGACAAAACGGTATCAAACTAAAATTACCTGTCGCACCTTGTCGCAATTGCAGTTTGTGTCAAGGACGATCTGATTCGAATTTTCTTTTATATTTTTACACGGAGAGACTGTGCCCAGAAATTTTAACAATTAAAATTGTTGATTTTACTTTCGTAAATTTTAACAAAAACGTACTTGTCACTGCCAATTTTCAGTTAAATTAACCAAAATTCAGTATTAATTTAATAACCTGATTGCTGAAAATGCTAAAGGCAAAAAGCTAACAGATTTCCCGAACTCGAATGAACGTGCTCGACTGTTAGCTTTGGTTTTAGAAAAATCAAAATTTTTTTTTTGTTGAATATAATTAACAATTGGTTGAATATTTAAAAGATGAACTTGGGTTTGTTTACGTCTGTCATTTGAAGTCTGGATCCGAACGAGAGCGGTCGATTTGTTGAGTTTGTGTTGTTAATTATGAAATAAGAGGATGTGAAAGGTGAAAATTACACTATTTGGCTAATGTTGAAGTGGCAAATCAAAGTGTCGCAACTGGGGAGGTGGAATTGTTGAGTAGGTTTGTTGATGGTTTCTTTGCAGGTGATAAACTATGAAGAGCAAGAGGACGACCTTCACCATGAGGACCTCTAATGCGAGTGAGTTGAACACGTTATAAGAATGTTTGATGGAAAGAGAGGGCAGTAGAAGGGAGATGCGGGCCAACTCTTAACGGATGGAGCATCCCGGGCAAATTTAACAAAATGTTGGTTAATCCAAGTAAGTATGGGTTTATTTTTGCACAATAATTTATCTTATGTGATTCTTATAAGAAAACTGAATCATTTAAAAGCTTCACGCTTACGACGGATAAAATCTTAATGAACCATTATTTTTTTTTTCAGAATCATCAATTATAAAATACATAGAAATGCGTACACATGACAACATAAAAAAATAGAGATGAAGTAAAATATCAAAAAATAAAAATATGTAAAATATATAAAAGAAGATAATTATTATCTTGAAAGTTTTGTTGCAATACGACTGCTCAATAAACTGGTAAGTTAAACTCAAAATATTTTTTTCAGGATTCGGAGTACGTTGTATAAATTAAATCAAATGCAGTAAAAGTGTGTTGCCAAAAGTAATTGTTAAATTAATGCAAGCTTGGTAAGTAGCATTATTGATATTTCTTCTTTCCTCATTATAATTACATTTATTTACGTTCCTTTTTTCAGTTTATAGCCGAAATTAAGAATTTTGTATTAAATTACTAATACATTTCACATGTCTATTTGCAGCAAAAGGTTCACTTTGGTGAAAATTCTGTGTCCTGAGACCGTTGTAGATGATGATGACTTATCGGATGATTTCACAGTCATGGTAAGTGAATACAACACTTAATTTTATACAACATAATACAAATATAAGCTTAAAATTTGGTGAAAATTTTGCTCGGTTTCTATTTTTAAGGAATTCACGAGAAATTTGTAATATGCTTTTTTATATTTTTTTTTAGATTAATGCAATGTAATTTTTTTTAAACATTAGTCAAACTTCACATGTTTTATAACAACAGTTAAAATTTTTTTGATGCTTTTTAACAGTAATTTAACAACTTAATGCAAAAAAAAAACAAATTAGTACAAAACGTTAAATTTTTAGGCAGAATAAATGCGAAAATAAAAAAACTCGGTATTAATTTGTGAGGCATTATTATAAAATTTACTGCAAATTCAATAAAAATATTGCTAACAACAGCTAATTATTGACTTCATGTACGAATATTTTTTTGTATTCAAGTAAGGCATTAGTTAAAATATAGCTGGAAAATCGGCCCAGCCTATTTCGTTAGATAATTAAAGAAAATATATATCAACACTTACAAAAATTATGTCTAATTAAGAAATGTTTTGTTACAAACCACTAATAATTTACTCCATGCAAAAATATTTCGGTTGATACAACGAAAAAAATTGTTGAAAAATAGTTGAAAAATATGTTCCAGCCAGTTTTTAACAGAATATTCCACAATATTTCAGCTGAAAACAAGAAATTTTTAGTTAATTTTCTGAAAAAAATATTCTAGCAGTCGACTGCTAGAATTTTTTTCGGCCATTTAACCAACAAAAAATGCAATTCCAACTATTTTTTTAGTTAATTTTAGTAACTGGTGTTCAGCAATTTCGGGTTAACAAAATCAACAATCGATTGTTGAAAAAAAGCTGTGTAAAAAATTAACCCATACTTTTAGTTAAATTAACCAAGATTTTCTTAGATTTGCCCCGGCCGGTCTCTCCGTGTATACGGAGTTTTTAGGCCAAAATCGACATCCGACATGATAGCACAATCACGATAAGTCTCTTTTTAAAACCAAGAACTTTCTCCAAATGCAGCATTCTTGTTCAGTAGTTTGGTTAAATTTGGCCCAAAGAAGTATAAACTACTGATGCAGCATTGCATTGACTAGAGGCAGGATATCTCCTATTTCAACCAACCTGAACCACTAGCAAGAGGGAGGGTGTGTCACTGGAAACGCTCTACACCAGGGGTGCTCAATGTTCTTGGAGGCTGGGCCAAATTTGAACCTCAAATGAGCTTGCGGGCCAAATTTACCAAATTTAAATTATTTTTATTAAACCATGTTGAGCATGTTTTCAAATGATTCTCAATGCAAAGGAATGCATATTTAATTAATTTGAGCTGATTGCACTTAAATTTCGTTTAATTTTTAAGTTTTAAAGTGTTTTGAAAATATATTTTTGCTCTTGTTTTTCGAGCCATTTTTTTAATAATGGTGGAGGGGTGGGCTGATCGACGAAAGCTTTGTAAAATATTTGCAACAAAATTGATCCTCCGATTTTCACAATTTGTCTGCCTGAATCAGTTGGTAGTCAATCAGATTTGTTATCTAACTGTAATGAGTTCGAATCCCGAAGTGCAATGTAAGTTTGAGGGTCAGTTCATAAATGGGTCATTATGACTTGCAAATTAATAAAGAAAACTTATATTTTTGCAACTATTACAGAATTCTACCTAAGTCAAACTTGAACGTTTTTTTTTAATATTTCTAGAAATGTTTTATGAAAGTTTTGACGATATTTACTAGTTTCACTCACATTGAAACGTGTAAAATTGTTTTGATTATAACATATTTTGAACAAATCATTTGTATCCTAAAGTGGAGATCAAAATATTGATAAATCATAAGTTTTTTTTTATTAACAAAAAATAAAAAAAGATTAGCAAAAAAAAAAAGGTTTAAAATAAACCTTAATTTTGAAAAAGTAAAAAATCACTTTACAAGTGGTCAACGGGCCATTTTACATGGTCATTCAAAATGGGTCCGCGGGCCACAAAACATCACCTCGCGGGCAACGTTTGGCCCGCGGGCCATACTTTGGTCACCCCTGCTCTACACCGTACCGTGCACCAAACCGGAGACAAACCGGTTGCTCGGGGACGCGCCAGCATTCTATGTGTTGGTGAGAACTGCAGATCGCTGACGTGTTTACACGCGGGCAAAAATGATCTATGGGCTTGCTGCAAAAAATGTAATAAAATATAACATTTTTTGCAGCAAATCCACTGTTGCAGATTTTGAGATATATTTTTCGTTTGGGTGTAATAATGAATATTAAATTTTTTATATTAAAGCAAAGACTTTTTCAAAAGTGTTTACAATTTGATTTTTTTCCCATATGCAAATACACGTATTATAATTATCGAAATAATTATATCGAAAAACTTGTTCAAAAAAGAACATATCATTCAGCTCGGCGATGTTCCTTATAAATAACAGATTTTTTGAAATGAAAAATATTCAGAAAATATGTTGTGTCATAAAATACACAATAAATTATTTTTATCGTTTGATAGTGTTTACACAGAATATTCTTTTAATAATAATCAAAATCATTTTCCTTAAAATTTCGAAAGATTAAAAATTCATACGCGCAATAAAAATATTATTGAATTTCATTAATTTTTTAAGTAATACGCTGGGTGCAGAATAGTGGTTCGCAAATCGGCCTCAATTTAGAACTGTCAAAGCTGAACCAATTTACTGTTTGCAAAATGCTACCAACAAGTAGCAAGTATTGTGATCGATCCATAATTTATTTTGTTTTTTCATCACGCGGAAAACAAAAAGTGCCTCTTTTGGCCTCCCATCGTTTAGTCTACGAAGAAAAAAAACGCGAAACACTTAATTTATCAGAGAAATCTTTTATATCAACAGATCCAAAATGTTTCAAAACAATTCACTTCAGCAGCAAAAAATATGTCACGCTTGAGCTTGAACATAGCCTTCTATCTTGTTTATGTTTACAGCTGTAGTGCAGTTGTATTAGTGGGAAGCAGTGGGGAGTTTTCGAAAATCACGTTACGCATTCTGTCTTTTCAGCACCCAGGTAATACGTTATGTTTTTTTAATGATGCATTTATTTTCAGAAAATTGTTCGATACGAGATTGAAAAAATCGTAAATTTTGAATGCTGATTTTAATTCAAATATTTATTTTGAAAAAAATGCGCGGTATTAGTATTCTCTAGAAATTTTGTTAAGATAAATAGTTTTTTAATAATTATAAGACATGACATTTGTTCAAGCTTTATAAATCTTTTTCCAAAGGCAATAAATTTAATAAAGCAAACTGATTTGATTCAATATATATAATGTATAGCCGTAATTAAAAAACCATCTATTCCATATTTTCCAAAATCTTTGGAAGCTAAAATGATTGTCAGTTTATACTTAAAAAGAATTAGAATAAATTAAAGCTAAGCAAAATATTACAGGCGGTTAAGGGTTGGATATTTTGAAACGTAAATTTCCCGTTGTTTTTTTTTAGACAAGACACTTTTAAGATTTTTTCTAAGAACTGCAGGTCAAAAAAAACTTTTTTGCAATTCCGTCGTGAAACTACTTAATGTACGACTCGTGCTGAAAAAATCCTCTTTTTGCACCTTGCTGCATAAACTACTATTTTGGACTTAGGGTATCTTGAATTGAAAATTTTGACACCAGATAAACTGACATTTCTCTAGTTTTTTTTTAACATTCCAACGATTGATCAACAATTAGTTTGATCAAATCTGTATTCTTTGCGATCAAAAACATCATTCTAAGTTTTTTTTTGTCCGCGGAATTTTGGGCGATTTTTTTAAACGCTCAAATTGCGCAAATTGAATCGAGTACTTCAAATTTCTAGGATCATTTAGACATTCTTACAAATCAAAAATCAAAAAAGAAAAAAAGAATCGTCCAAACTGATTGAATTATGCACAAGAACCAGCGAGTAGAAGTTGCCGTTGGGCGTCCGTGTAAGTTTGACATGCGTTGGGTGTTCCAGTGTTAACATAAAACTTCAAATTGTAAAATTTGTTAATCAAATAAAAGTGCTCAATAATTTTCTATTAAGTTTTCAAAATAATAAAATCGGAAAAACACAAAAAGGGTAAATTTTTCAACTATCAATGAATTTTATTTCAACCAAAAATATTAATTAAATATATTTGTTCATTTAAAAAAAACAGTTTGTTCAAAAAATCTTAAAATGGTTTGATTTTTTAAAATACATATTTAAAAGTTTATTTTTATTTTTTTTTATAAATTAAAAATTGATTCCGGAAAGATTAAGAACTCGGTGATGTCTTTAAATGAGAATTGAAATGTTATTTTTTTATTGTGCAAATATTTTTGATGCATGTTTTCCCATCAATCAAAACATCAGAATTAAAAAAAAGTGGTTAACACTGAATCCAAATACTTGAGACATTTTGCATTGAATTTTCCTTGAAAAGCGTTTCATTCATACTTTGTTTAATTTTGCTGAAACATTGTAGAATCTTTTTTTGTTCTTAAGACTGAAGGTAGAGGTAGATTCACCTTTCAATATTTGTCAATATATTAATATTGCCTTGACTTGAAAACACTCACAAAAAGAATGGAGTCAACTCAGTTTTTTTAATTGCTCTCCTCAGGTATTCAATGGATTTTCACGCATCTTTGTATTTGTAACTTTAATATTATAAAAAATCTGATTTTCAAGTGAACAAATATATATATTTAATATTTAAAGCTTTATTTTAACACTGGAACGCATGTCAAACAACTTAATTCATTTTATTTATTTAATTTCAGAAAAAATAAGTATTTTTTCATTTTTCAAGAGAGTGCCCATTTATGGAAACACTTGCAGAATTTGAAAAAATCAGACAAATAATAGTTGAGATATAACCTTTCTGACGAAAAACATTGAGAAAAAACTTCTATTGAAAAATGAAAGGTATTTGAAAAAACATGAAAATACCTCTGATATTTTGAATTTTAAAACTTCCAAAATCTTAAGTAAGAGAATTTCATATCTTTTCAAATCAACAAAAATGTACATACTTGGGACTGCTTTAAAAAGAATTGCATTGGTCCTTTATTGCCTTTAACTTTAAAATTATGCCTTTTAGTAAATTTCTATGAACTTTACAATAGTTAAGTTTACTATATAATTATTTTTAAAATAAAAACAAAAAAAAAAATGCTTTTGAAAGTGCTATGAAAACATCCTAATATTATTTTAAAATCGCATTTTGTATCATACCGCCATGAATTTTTTTGACTATCTCTTTCATAAAATCAAAAGATGTGTTTTTGATTATCTTAAATTTACTATAATCTAAAACAAAAAAAAAAACGAATACAAGGATTTTCATATAATCTAGAAGCACGGCAACAATACGAGCAAAGATTGCGCATTCTGTATTTTAATTGAATTGCCGATTACTCTACCTTTTTTGATTTACGGTGCTGGTTTTCAACTAAATTGCATGTGAAAATATCAAAATGGTTTTTGTGAAAAGTAGTTTAATGTTTCGTTAATTTATATTTTTAATTGATCATAATTTAGGATATTTGTTCAAATATCCAACGTTTTTGGCATGGATGCTTTTTTTTGTTTATTTCAATTATAATAGGGTTTGAAAAGTGGATTGCTTAAACATGTTAAAGTGGATTGCTTTGCTTTTTTTCTAGGGTTTGAAAAGGTTGTTGGGCACTCTTGCCGAGTCTTACTCTATCTTACAATTTTTGTATGGACAGTTGCTAAAATTATATAGAGACTTGCACGCTGGTCTCGCGGGCTGGTCTTAAAATTACTGTGGAATCCGGCCAATTTAGGATTCTTCTTATGAAGTTGTTTAGCAAAATGATGAATAAGTGCTTTTATAAACAAAAATAATAAAAAATATAAAATTTAATTAAAAAAATGAGAATCTACAATTACACTTTAATTCCTAATATATTTATGAGTATTCGGAAAATATTGAATAAGCATTAGCACATTTTCCAAAAAGATTCATTAAAAGTTAAAAACTAAAAAATATAAGTGAAGGGAAGATAATGTAAACATTTTATTTCCTTTGTTGAAACTTAGATTCTAACTATATTCAAAAAGTAAATTTTATTAATTTCAAAACCAAAATAATTCTGTGGACCCCTTCGGATCTACCTGACAATTTTTAAAATAAAATTTAAAACATGGCCGTTAGTGCTCGGTCGAAGGAAAGTTCGATAAAACAATTTAATTGAAACAAAAATAATAAACAATAAACAAATTTAAATTAACCTGACAAATGGCGATATTTTTAAATCTATATTTTGCAAATAATATCTCGAATCATGTGTATCTATCTGAAATCAATACTATCTAACAAGTAGGAGTTACAAATTTTAATCATTATAAACAAAAAAAATCATAATCCTAATAAATGTTGTTTAGGAAACGAATTCGGATTTTTCGTACCTATTTGAAATTGTCGTTAAATTTCCCATCAAAATTATTATTTTCATGTTCAATTCTACTACCCGAATAACAAAAAAAAAAAAAATGATACAATTATATTTCATATAATTTGTATGTTTATTCCTTAGTCAAGAATCTAATTAAATTTATTTTTTAAGAATTTCCAATTTTAAACATTCTCTGTCAATTTAATGAAAAAGAAAACAATGGTAACGTTAAGATTGTTTTGTATCTCTCATTATTGCCTAGTAAAAATTTAGCTGGAATATTTATTTATCGAAAAAGCGTGTGTTTTCTTCCAGTCCGATCGTTTAGATCAGCGATTCTCAACGGGGGTACCGGGCCTACTTGATTTACATGGTAGGGGGTACCAGCCTAGAAGAAGGTTGAGAATCGCTGGTTTAGATTAAGAAAAAAATATTTGGATTTTTTTCTACAATTAAACACTGAATTTCGAAAAACTTCATAATATGCATTGTTTTGCAAAACATAAATTTCTCTGATGTTATTTTTGATTAAATTTATTTTTTAGATTTAGTTGTTTAAATGTATGTTCTAATATTCATTCAAATTGAAAACAGTAGTAAATAAAATGTTTCTTTACAAAAGGGATTTCTGTACAAACATATTTGTAAAACTGAAAAATAGATAACATTCCAAAAATCTTAAATTCGGTGAAACAAACCTTAAACTTAATTGAATTAAAGTATCGAATTGAATAAAAAAAATTTTTTGCACAGGAAATTTTATCAGAAGGAAATTTATGAAAAGGGATTGGGACGGACGTAAATCTTGTTAAATATTGAAATTTAAAAAAAATAATTAAATCTAAAAATCATATCAAAGGTTGTGCAAAATGTAAAGTTTTACTAAAGAATAATAAGGCCGTTGCAAATATTTTTTCAAGTTTATGTCCCTCGACTCTGACAAAAGTCGAGGGGGGGGGGGGGCAAAAAAATAAAAAAGTATAAAAATTGAAATAACGAGCCATGGTTTCAACATTTTCATGGAAAAAGTGTTTTAATAGTAGTTTATGCAACAAGTTGCATAAAGATGATTTTTTCAGCACGAGTCGTACATTTATCCAACGAGGTTCACCGAGTTGGATAAATACGAAGAGTGCTGAAAAAATCAAGTTTTGCAACGAGTTCCATACAACATTTTTTGCAATTTCGAAAAACACCCATTGAGTGAAATTTTATGTAAAATTTTCATGTAATTTGTCAGTAAATCGTTTAAATCAAAAAAATGTTGAAAAGTGTTTCTTTTCGAAAAAAGTGCTGAAAAGTTCAACTTTTCAGCACCCATTTCAGTGCTGAAAAGTAGAACTTTTCAGCATTTATTTTGAAATATGTTGCTATTCGATTCTGTTATTTTTGGTACAGAAAAGTAGGCTATTTCGTCGTTCAAGAATGACAGGAAAAGTAAGTAGTTTCACGACGGAATTGCAAAAAATGCATTATACACCTGTCCAGTTGTTTTGCCATCATTAGTTTCCAAAATATCTAAGTATTGACGAAAATTTTATTTTTTGCGAAATTTTTTTTTTATGCGGTGCTGTACATTGGAATTTCATAAAAATTCAAAACATTTTTAAATAAGCCCAAGCATGCTTTATATGATTATCAATGCAGAAAAATGCATTTTAGATTGTTTTTAGTTGATTAGACTTCTATTTTCATGGAAATTTTGAAGTTTTTTGGAAATTTTTTTTTGCCCCCTGATTTTTCAGACCAATTTTGAAGGGGGGGGGGGGGGGGCGACATAAACTTTGAAAAATATTTGCAACGGCCTAAATATAATGAAATATTGTTCAAAATGTTAAACACATTTTCAAACGGATCTGCGGTTGAAACTGTATCTACTGTTAGGTTATACTTTGACCTTCCTAAAAGAAATACGGTGATTTTTATATAAAATAGTTGAATACATGATAAAAGTACATGTTGAAATAAAAAAAATCGAAAAGGAACATGGCTCTTCTTAATAGTGCACGAAAGATCGGTAAAATGTAACCAAAAAAACATCAGTCCGTTCGGTGAAACACCGATTTCATTACTACACTTTCAGATGTAACTTCATACGTCGAAAAATGGCTTGTCTCATTTCGTAGAGTAACAATGTATGTAAGTAAAACGATATAAAATAATTTAAGTGTTGCTAACAATGAAACTCACAAAAAAATCTTCAACTGATTATTTATTTTTTAAGTTTAAGGGCAATTTTCTCTTGCGTGTTTCGGCTCCGGGTGATGAAAGTTCGCAAGCGAAAAAGTTTTTTTGGCGACTACTCCATCCCTGATTGTCATTAAAATAATTTGCCGTTTTATGCACCCTTTTAATAGCTTCCAGTTTTGATAGCAAACAGTTGTTTTATTAATTTTTCAATTCAAAGTGTTTTTGCCTTCCTCACTGAGGTAAGGCTATAATCCTGCTCTAAAAATGAACTTTTTATCAAAAGCTCGAAGACCCACCTTCATGTATACATATCGACTCAGAATCGAAAACTGAACAAATGTCTGTGTGTGTGTGTGTATGTGTGTGTGTGTGTATGTGTGTGTGTGTGTATGTATGTATGTGTTCAAAAATCTTGCCAAGTTTTCTCAGCACTGGCTGAACCGATTTTGATCGAACCAGTTGCATTCGACGTGGTTTAGGGTCCCATACATCGCTATTGAATTGTTTGAAGTTTCGATAAGTAGTTCAAAAGTTATGTATAAAAATGTGTTTTCACATATATCCGGATCTCAATTATATGCATGTAAACGATGTCCGGATCCATCATCCGACCCATCGTTGGTTAGGTAATCAAGAGACCTTTCTAACGAGTCCACAACATCGAAGATCTGGCAACCCTGTCTCGAGTTATGACCACTCAAGTGATATTTATGTACTTTTTTGAAGCCGGATCTTACTTAAATGTATGTAAACGATGTCCGGATCCATCATACGATCCATGGTTGGTTAGGTAATCAAGAGACCTTTCCAACGAGTCCACAACATCGAAGATCTGGCAACCCTGTCTCGAGTTATGACCACTTAAGTGATATTTATGTACTTTTTTGAAGCCGGGTCTCACTTAAATGCATGTAAACGATGTCCGGATCCATCATCCGACCCATCGTTGATTAGATAATCAAGAGAACTTTCCAACGAGTCCACAACATTGAAGATCTGGCAACCCTGTCTCGAGTTATGACCACTCAAGTGATATTTATGTACTTTTTTGAAGCCGGATCTTACTTAAATGTATGTAAACGATGTCCGGATCCATCATACGATCCATGGTTGGTTAGGTAATCAAGAGACCTTTCCAACGAGTCCACAACATCGAAGATCTGGCAACCCTGTCTCGAGTTATGACCACTTAAGTGATATTTATGTACTTTTTTGAAGCCGGGTCTCACTTAAATGCATGTAAACGATGTCCGGATCCATCATCCGACCCATCGTTGATTAGATAATCAAGAGACCTTTCCAACGAGTCCACAACATTGAAGATCTGGCAACCCTGTCTCGAGTTATGACCACTTAAGTGATATTTATGTACTTTTTTGAAGCCGGATCTCACTTAAATGCATGTAATCGATGTCCGGATCCATCATCCGACCCATCTTTGGTTAGGTAATCGAGAGACCTTTCCAACGAGTCCACATAATTGAAGATCTGGCAACCCTGTCTCGAGTTATGACCACTTAAGTGATATTTATGTACTTTTTTGAAGCCGGATCTCACTTAAATGTTTGTAAACGATGCCCGGAACCATCATCCGACCCATCGTTGGTTAGGTTATCAAGAAACCTTTCCAACGAGTCCACATAATAGAAAATCTGGCAACCCTGTCTCGAGTTATGACAACTTAAGTTATATCTGTGTACTTATTTTTCTGGACCTAAAATAAATAGCTGAAATATGTGTCCAAACCACTCATATTACCCATTGTTGGTAAAAAGTGAGGAAGGCATCAACCACACAGGTGGATTAAGTTAGTTTTTTTTATTATTTTTGCTTTCAATTGATACATTGCCGAAGAAAACAAAAATAAACCCACATTCCGAGAAAATTAAAAAAAATCAAACTCAAGAGTGGTTTGTCACAAAAACATTTTTATGAGAAAACATTTTCCATTTAACTCTTTTTATAAGCTTCTACATTAATAATATAGGGGTGACACCCCTTACATATTAGTATCTTTATCAAAATTTCTTTATTTGATGATCGGGTGTCACCCCTGAAGATTAAATTTTTGAAGTCTTCAGTCTTCATATAAACATGCACTTTTACTAACTGTGAATACTTAACTTCATCATTATAAGTATACTATGTAAACATATTCTAAAACATGAGTGTTACTTTTGGGTGTCACCCCCATCTAAAATGAATGTTTCAGAAAATTTAACTTGTATGTTTTGTTTATATTAGTTAGATACTTGATGATTTTTTTATGAACTTATTTTAGGTCAATTATATTTTTTTCTTCGTCCGAGTCAGGTGTCATCCCATCAGCTCGGGTGTCACCCCAAGATGGGTGACACCCGGGGCGGGCCGCCCCCGCCGCCCCCCCCTTAGTACGCCACTGCATAGGCCTACAAACCATTAGATTTCAAGTAGCAACAAATTTTGAAAACCATAGTCCACAGCATAACCAGATTAAGAACTTTTCATTACTGATTTTTTTTTGCCATATAATTTTCTTAGACACATGACACAAATTAAACTTCTAAACTCTTAATATTTAAAATCAGGATTTTTGCAATACTTTTTGGTGATATTTTGTTTTGAATAGGGGAACAACATCTAACTCCATTTTGCCTATAATGTTGCCATATCAGCACTTTGACGTTCAATTATAGCTCATGAATAGCGTTTTCAACAGAAATCGAGTGATAAAATAGCTCAATTGGGAGTGAGCAAGCGTGCTTCTATCAACAGTTTTACAAAATAAGTTGTTTAAACAGTGAAAATTCTTAACCTGCAAAACATACGAGAATTTTCCCTAATTGTTTGACAAACTTGATTGAAGAAGGTTAACATTCTTCCCTTATTTTAACGAGTTTATTGGATCCAAAAAGGAACCGGGAAATTGTTGTGTTGAAAAAATGATTTTGTTATTACACCCGATGAGTCCCTTTTTGCTCCAGATGACGATACCCAATTTTTCGATTTTGATTTCTATATCAAAACTGAAAAATTGTGCTTCATTTGAACTTATCTGCATAGTTGTCATATCCAGTCCAATCACAACCATCCACATTCATAATCAGCCAAGAAAACATTTTGATTTCATGCAATCTGATATCCCCTGCTCCCTGACAATGACGAATGGAGAGACGAAATTGCTGGAAAGCAATTTGACATTCTTCCAAGAAATTGTCCCCAGAGAGGGGCAAAAACGTTGCAGTACCGATCCTTACCCGAACCGAACTCGATGTAATGGGTTTGTTCAACTTCGCCTCTAGTGCCACCATGCTATGATGATGATGCTGGGATAAGGATACCAATCAGTTTCTGTGTTGTATAATATTCATTCAACTTGCTCCAGAGTCAATAACGTCACTTGCAAGAGGCAACGCACCGATTTATTTAATTTCATCCATCATGATTTATGCATTCTGCATGGCCATATTTACCAACCTTCCGGAAAAGGAGCAACGGTTATACTTTATCGCGCCCCCTGCTAGAGCGTCGTCCTCTTTATACCTACAGAGCTTTAGCCTACCCTGGAACGTGGTGGGGCACGTCCGCTGCACCTGGCCAGAACGATTTACCTTGGAGAAACTAAGGATCCCCTTTTAAGCAGGAAACTACCATCATCACGTGGCGGAGAAGGGCTCAGCTTAATCGTCTTTTGCACACACACATTCACACTCACCCATTCCATAAACGATGAAAGTTGCATACTAGGGTGATTGGAATTATTCTATGAACTAGCTACTGCTTTTGTCACTATTGCTAACACTTAATCAAGGTTAGTTTTTTGATGCGTTACAAATTTCAGCAAATATTATGTTTTAAAAAGCTGTTCTTATCACCCTACTGTTTACACATTGGCGTAGGTGAGGTGAAGCGCAGCATCACACTCCGGAATGACCAGTTTAGTACCAGAGCTAGCTTGCTGCAGGACCATTTGAAGGAAACTTTAGCAGCAGCAGCAGCAGCAGCTCACATCGGTTGGTTTATACACAGCACCGCAAACGGAAGTTTTTTTTATGCATCATGAATCTGCAAAAAAAAGGAAAACGGAACATAATCTCGTCCGTGGTGGATCGGCAAGCAGCGGAAAAGCTGATTTTAATAAATTAACGCTAAAAAACTGTTTACGACGGGGCATCAAAAGCTCAACTAAAGGTAAATTTACTAAAGTATGAAGTTTGTGGATAAATTTGGTGAAGGTGACGTAGTGTGGTTAAAAATTGCCTTTTTACCGTTGAGCTTTTGTATTGTTTTTTTTTTTTTTTTGCGGCTGCACTGTCCTGAAAGTACTAAGCTCTTATGGACAGCACGGTCTCAGCTCAAATTTATTCTGTTTCATAAACAGCCAAAGATAAGAAGTCTGCCAAAGCGATATTTATTCCAAAATGTGTTGTCTGCTATCTTCATTTGCAAGTTTGCAAGTGCATGCTACTATAGAGCCAGTGGCTGTCGCAAGAAAATATGGGATAATTTAATGCTACTGAAGGCAAGAAGCAAGCAATGGTTGGACACTGTCTGGAGTGCTTTTTGTTGACCTCTGTACATAAATGGACTCAATAATTTCACTGAACAGAGTGTTTATTTTTATCTTTGAATAGAAGATGCCAACATTTTCGCCAAAAAAGTGTTAATTTGTTGGATCTTAATTGTTTCGAAGTTATGTGAGTACAGATTTTTGGAAATGTAAAAGTGTAATAAGATTTATGCATCTAACAGGAAAAATCTTGTATCCAAAGTGTCAGATTCTTGCTTTAATCAGTTATTTACCCACTTGCTTACAGTTATTTTCATTTCACGTGTACTTCAACTGCGGATTTATGCTGGCCATCACCATTGCTGTATATGTAAGGACCATAAATAGATGCTGCGATAAGTAGCAAATAAGGAGTGCAATGAGTCCAGCTTAAACGTCCTACACAACTGAAGGCTTAGCATTACGGCTACTGTGGTGCTACTGCGGCCGTTTTGCTGCCAATTTAGCCGTGCATGGGGAGCCAGTGGATGCACAAGAAAGTCCGTCGATCTTCCTGGAAGGAAACTTGAGAGCATGGAGTAAAGGGGGTGGCCACAGCAATGTATACTTAAGGGAAGGGGAAGGAGGTAAATAGACGGCTTGTCTCGCCCTAAATCTTTCACTCTCAGCCCTGCACTGCACTGTGCAGCGATACATAATTAATTACCCACTTAGGCTTTAATTGGCAGTAATTAAGTTTCATTGATATCGTAAATAACTGGATCCGGTGCTAGATTTTAGTTTGGGCGATGCTTGTTAAATGACACCGGAAAGTATGGCGCTTGAAAATTCTTAGAGCCAGGTGACCCTAATAGTGACTATTATATTAGTGGATAGACATGATCAATATTTTGCCTACGACCTTTAAATACTGCAACTGAGCTCAAGATGAACATTATATAGTTGGTTTGCCTTCCACACTGATATGTTATGTAAAATTTTCCGAGGAATCAGGTAAAAATATTTCTAGACATCTCTTTGGTCCCGAAACCTTCAAAACAGAATTTTAAGTTTTCATACGACCTTTTCTAATGTTAAGCTAGATTTTTGAAACTTCTTACTAGCCTAACTAATCACCTTTCTTTTGCATCTAAGACAACTAAAATCGGATGAAATGGCGCAGAGATATGATTTTTTGAAAAAAGTGATTTTTGCGAAAATCGACGAAAATTGCCATTTTTCGGACCACCCTAACATGGCGTAGGTCACCCTAATGGCCGAACAAAAAAATACGGGTCTAATCATTTCGGCCAAGGAACCCCTAGAAAAATTTTGAGCCCGATCGGAGAACTTTTTTTCGAATCATGCTGTTTTCGTGGGGAATTGCTGTATATATAAATATATATTACTTTAGTGGTCAAAACTTAAGACAGGGTTGCCTGATTTTCAATATTTTGGACGGCTTATTTAAAAAAAAAATGTAAAACGTGCAAATCATAAGCTTTAAATTGAAATTTGTAAACTGTGAATACCACTCAGTTTAATCTTTTTATGTCCCAAATTCCACTTTTTTTCTAAATAAAATTCTAAATATCTAAATAAATATTTTATTTATTTTTTCTGAGTTTAATTTTGCCCTGGGATCAAATCAGCTAAGTGTACGGATTTCAGCTATATTAATGTAGCTGATGTTTAGACAGGGCCAAATTGTTTTTCTCCAAAGCTTATATGGAGAATTAGTGCTGTTCGCTACTTTCACATATTGCGTGCAATTTTTGCTTGTATGCAACATCGACGAACCGCCCTTATTCTCCATACAAACTTTGGAGAAACCCCATTCGGCCCTGTCTAAATATTTTTGAATAATTCAAAGTGCACGTGTTTCTGGGGACATTAAATCAGTCAGTGTAATCGAAAAATCTTCCGAACGAGTCTATATTAACGAGTGATATTTATGTACTTTTTTGAAGCCGGATCTCACTTATCTGTATAAAACGATGTCCAGATTCTTCATCCGACCCATCATAATTATTAATAATTATTGGTCAGATAATCTAAAGATCTTCCGAAAAAGTCTAAAAGTGTTTTGATCTGACAACCCTGTCTAAAGTTATGACTGATATGTATCCATCCGTATTGTAGTCGTTGCTTCAATAGCAACAATTGTAATAAGTCGACGCGTTGGTAAGACAATAGTGCCAACCTTAAGAAACCTATTGTAAAGGCTATAAAAGGCCTTGAGGATCAAGACCAGATCTCTTTCCTCCACGATCCGGGATCGTGATAAGTCGTCCTCAAATAAACGGTTGTCTTAATCTACTGCAAGTGTGTTTGATTATCCGCCATGTCCCAACACTTCATATTGGCGACGAGGTGAAAAGGAATACGCGGTGTAACAAGTAAGTCGATTCAAAGTCGGTTGCGCATGGTTAGATCAATCAACACGTGTTGGCGCGGACCTAACCTCAAAGTCGAGATGTAGTGTATCTCACTCTATGTAGTATTTAGAGCCGGTCTACCAAAGTGTCATGGTAGAACTGACAGTCTCAGCAGTGCTACCAACGTTGTCAATGTCTATAAAAGGACCCTGCGTCCACATGTCGCTCCTTTTCATCCACGGACCGTGGAGGTGCAGTCGTGTCTAGTTCTAACCTAGAAGTCGTAATAAAGTGTTAATCCAAATCAAGTGAGTTTCGCGCAAGTCCAGAACACTTCAATTACCAAGACCATATTTATATATTTATGTATAAAACTATGTCCGGATCCATCATCCAATGCATTGTTGGTTGGTAATCAAAAGACTTTCCTAACCATTCTAAGATTTTAAAGATTTGTGAAGATATATTTGTAAGTAGAGAGGAAGGCAACCGCGTTGGTGGAATAAGTTAGTTTTTCTTCCAGATTAACATTCCAACGCCCAAGGCTCTAAAAAAGTTGGAACGGTAACTTCAACTCGCTGGTTCTCGGGCATAACTCACCCAATCAAGACGATTCTTTTTTCCAGTGATTTGTTAGGATGTCTAGATGATCCTAGAACTTTGCAGAACTTAATTTGATCAAATCTGTAATTTTTGCGATCAAAAACATCGTTCCAACTTTTTTTTTCGCGTGTAAAATAAAATTCGCCAAAAATTCCGCGGAGGCAGTCTTTTTGAAAAAGTTGGAACGATGTTTTTGATCGCAAAAATTACAGATTTGTTCAAATCAAGTTCTGCAAAGTTCTAGGATCATCTAGACATCCTAACAAATCACTGGAAAAAAGAATCGTCTTGATTGGGTGAGTTATGCCCGAGAACCAGCGAGTTGAAGTTACCGTTCCAACTTTTTTGGGAGGCTTGGGCGTCCGTGTAAGTTGGACATGCGTTGGGCGTTCCAGTGTTAAAAAAAATACTTATATAATACGGCATTCTTTCATTGTGATGCACAAATTGATCACGTGAAAATCTGTCAAATTAAGTTTAGAACAAATAATTATGTTTTTTTTTTGTTTTTCTATGATTCTTTGAACATTGCATTGGACAATCCTTTAGAAGTGACGATATGTAAAGTGTTTGTATCAACTTTTATATTATGTAGTAAACACGACTTCTCTCCAACACAATCGTTTATCGAAGAAGGGCTTTTGAGAAATAGTACTGTTTATAGTAAAAGGTTTAAATTGAGCTGAGGAAGTCCTTGTATTTAAAAGGTATGGCCGAAATTGTTTGGTAAAACTCTATTTGGTTCAAAATCCTTAACAACCCGCTACAGTTTTTTTTTGCCGCAAAGACAATTTGTGAGTTTCGTTACTTCATTTCCTCCCATAAAACTTTAACATTCTCAGCAGCCCAGAGATGAGCGAGAAAATTGCCAAAGCATGAAAATAAATTATCTGTAACGATTTGATCCAACCCTGGTGCTGCTGGATTGATGACTACCGATGTCGGGTATGTGTTTACGGGAATCTGCTCTCAGCCTCCGAGGCCTTGAGTCATTTTTCGGGAGGGAGCAAAATCGATGATGTCGGTCGGCCGTGGCTCTAATTTTTCAACATCGAAAGACGTTTGGAG